>NC_045427.1:126020959-126320959 GCF_902635505.1 Sarcophilus harrisii | reverse complement strand
AAAGAAAAAAGGGAAGGGTAGATGATAGAAAGGAAGGTGAATTAAGAAAGCAGTGGGTAGAAGTAAAATAGACTTTTGACAAGGGATAGGGGAAAGAGAGAGGGAAGAAGGGAGAGATGGGGAGAGGGAAAGAGAAAGAGAGGGAGAATAGAGAAAGGGAAAAAGAAAAGGAAGGAATCAGGGAGAAAAGAAAGGAAGGAAGGAGGGAGGAAAGGAGAGGAGGAGGAGGAGGAGAAGGAGAAAGAGGAAGAGGAAGAAGAGGAGGAGGAAGAGGAGGAAGCGGAAGAAGAGGAGGAGGAAGAGGAGGAAGAAAAAGAAGAAGAAGAAAAGAAGGAGAGGAGGAGGAGGAGGAGAGGAGGAAGAGCATCTTTAAACAAAAGCTCAAAAATAGATTCTGAAATAGCAAAATCCACAAAAGAATGGGGTGAAATAATTTTCCAGCCCAAGACAAGAAAGTTGGCGGGAAAGATTTGTCACACTGAAATGAGAATAGAATGCAATCAATCCAGTGTGGATCAAGCCAGTGCAAACCAAACTCCAACAAACTAAGATCAGGCATTGGAAGTGACTGAATCATCACTGATGATTCAATGATGCTTCCAGAGTTCTCAGTTCACAATAGTAAGGGAATTAAACAATTGATCAAAAGGAGATTACAAAGGATGGTTTCAGAAAAAACTATGGAGACTTAGTAAACTGATGCAAAGTGAAATAAGTTGAACTGGGAGAACACTGTACACAGTAACAGCAAATGCAAGAAGATCAACGGTGAATGACTTAATTAATCTCAGCAATATAATGATCCAAGACAATTTTAAAGGATTTCTGAAAAATATATCCATTTCCAGAGAAAGAATTGATAGAGTCTGAATAAATTCTCCATGAAAACATAAAATTTTTTACTTTTTTTTCTTGTTTTAATTTTGCTCTATTTTTTTCTTTTACAATATAAATTTTGCATGACTTTACATGTATAACCTATATCATAGTGCTCACCTTCTAAATAAAAAGGATGGGTAAGGAAGAAGAGAATTTGGAAGTCAGTTTTTAAAAATGAATATTCAAAATTGTTTTTTGATGTATTTGGGGAAAAATACTAAGCTAAAAAAAATCTTGAAACTTAAAGGAAATACACACAGAGTAAAAATTAGAGCTGGATCAGAAACTGTTATCCTTCAGCTAAAGCGAAAAAAGCAAAGCAATCCATCATAATCTCAAACAAAACAAAAATATATCTAATTAAATATGATAAGCAGTGAAACTACATCTTACTAAAATTATCCTAGACAAAGAAGTAATATTAATACTAAATAAATATGCAACAAGTGATATGAAATCCAAATTCCTAAAGTAAAAGTTAAATGTTACATGAATAAAAAAACCTTAAAATTTTACTAATGGGAAATCAAAACTTTATTCTCTCAGAACTAGACAAATTTAACAAGAAAATAAACAAGAAAGAATTGAAGGAGATGAATAGAATGTTACAAAAGTTACATATGGAGAAAATTGAATGGGAATAGAAAGTACACCTTTTCCAGCTACGCATGGCACTTTCACAAAAACTGGTCATGGATACCACTGTACACCAAATTGCAGAAAAGCAAAAATATTAAATGCACACTTTTCAAACCATAATGCAAGCAAAATTACATTCGGGAAAGGACACTGGAAATAAAGAATTAAAATTCATTCTAATTAAGAATTCTAATTCTAATTAAAGAGCAAATCATAGAAAAAATAATTTCATTAAAGAGAATGATAACAATGACACCAAAAATCAAAATTTATTGAGATTCAGCCAAAGTAGCACTTAGGGGAAGTTTTAAATGTCTAAGAACTTACATCAATAAAAGAAAAAGAGAAGATCAATCCATTTGGCATGCAACTAAAACAAATTAGAAAAAGAACAAATTAAAAATTCTCAATTATTAATCAAATTTGAATCTAAAAAACCAAAGAAGAAATGAATAAAACTGAAAATAATAAAGTCATTGAGCTAACAAATAGTGGTAGGAACTGGTTTTAGAAATAATAATAATAAAAGAGATAGAACATTAGTTAATTTGACTTTAAAAAGAAAGAAGAAAATCAAATTTTCAATATAAAAAATGAAAAGGGCAAGTTCACCATTAATCAAATTTTCAATATAAAAAATGAAAAGGGCAAGTTCACCATTAATGAATAAGAAATTAAAACAATTAATACGATCTATTTTGACCAATTGCATGCCAAAAAAATCTGAAAATCCAAATGAAGTGGATGAATATTTATAAAAACATAAATTGCCCATATTTTTAAAAAAAGGAAATGGAATATTTAAATAGCCCTATTTAGAAAAAAATTGAGCAAGTCATCAATAAACTCCCAAAGAAAAATGTGCCCAGGACCACATAGATTCACAAGTGAATTTTACCAAACATTTACAAAACAATTTCAATACCATATAAACTTTTTGAAAAAAATAAATGAAATCCCACCAGTTTTCTTTCCTGATACAAATATAGTGCTTATGCCTAAACCAGGAAAAAGTAAAACAAAGGAAAATAAAAAACTATAGACTAATTTCCCTAATGAATATTTATACAAAAAAATTAAATAAAATACTAGCAAGAAGATTACAGAAATATATCACAAGGGCCATACACTATGACCAAGTGGAATTTATAGAAGGAATAGAGAGCAAACTTAATATTAGAAAAGCTATGAGCACAATTGACAGTATAAATAACAAAATCAACAAAAATCATATTATTATCTTAATAGATGCTTCAAAAGCTTTTGACAAAATGTAACACTTATTCCTATTAAAAAATACCAAAAAGCAAAGCAATAAATGGAGTTTTTCTTAAAAGATAAGTGGTATCTATGTAAAAAAACCAAACCTTCAATAAGTACTATCTATAATGGGGATAAGCTTGAAGTTTTCTCAGTGATATCAAGTTGAAGCAAACACACCCATTATCATCACTTTGTGTCACCAATATTATTTAATTTTGTCTATTACAATAAGAAAAGAAAAAGAACCTTAAGGAATTAGACTGGACGAAAAGCAAATAGAATTGTCACCTTTGGCAAATTACATAATGATATACTTAGATAACCTTAAAGAAACATTTAAAAAAAAAAAAGAAACTAGCAAAAATAAACACTTTAGCAAAATTGCAGGATATAAAATAAATTCCCACAGATCAATATTTTTGCATACTAACAACAAAGTATAGCAGAAAAGAGATTTTTAAAAAGAAATTCCATTTAAAATAAGTGCAGACAATTTTAAATGCTTGGAAATCTATCTGCAAAACAAACTCAGGAATCATATGAATGGAATTACAAAGTACTTTTCACAAAGTCAGATGTAAATAATTGGAGAGATGTTAATTGTTCACAGGCATTGTCAAGTCAATGTAATAAAAATGACAATTCTATCTAAATGAATTTACTTATGTATTCCATATCAAACTACCAAAAGTCATTTTATACAACTTGAAAAAATTACTAACTAAACTCACATGGAAGGACAAAATGTCAATAATATTAAATAAGTCAACGAAAAAAACCATAAAAAGTGGTCTAGCAGTACCTGATTTCAAACTATATTATAAAGTGGTAATGCTCAAAAGAAACTGGTACTGGTTAAGAAATTGATATATCAATGAAATAGATTAGGTATACAATATACATTAGTAAATGACCATAATCTAATATTTGACAAACCCAGAGATCCAAAAAACTTTGGGGAAAAGAACTCACTGTTTGACAAAAATTGCTGGGGAAACTGGAAAGCTGAGAAGAAATTAGATATAGACCAACATTTCACACCATATACCAAGATAAAATCAAAATGGATACATGATTTAAATATAAAGGGTAATATCATAAGCAAATTAGAGGAGCATGGAATATTAACTGCGAGATCTATGAAGAAGAATCAGATTTTTGATAAACAAGAAATAGAAAGCATTACAAGATGTAAAATGAATAATTCTGATTATATTAAATTTAAAAGGTTTTGCACATAAATGCTGACAAGATTAGAGGGAAAGCAGGAAACTGGTGAGAGTAAATTAATCAGAACTCTGTAATCACATGAAAAATTCTCTATATAACTATTGATTAGAGAAATGCAAATTAACACAACTATGTATTACCACTTCAAGCCTATCAGATTGACTGATATGACAGAAAAGGCCATAAGAAATTTTGGTAAGGATGCAGGAAAATTGGGATATCCATGTTTGGTGGTATTGTGAGCTAATTTGGAACTATGCCCAAAGAACTATAAAAGTATGTATCCTCTTTGACCCAGAAATATCACTGTAGGTCTGCATCTCAAAGATATCAAAGAAAAAAGAAAGGGATCTATATGTACAAAAATATAGCAGTTCTTGATGGGGCAGCAAAGCAATGGAAATTGAGGAAATGCCCATCAATTGCAGAGTGACCAAACAAGTTATGGTACATGATTTTGATGGAATATTATTTTACTACAAGAAATGACAAAGTCAAATGCATTAAGAAAAAATTTGGGAAGACATATGCAGTGATGAAAAGTGAAGTGAACAATACTAGAAGCACATCGTACACAGTAACAGCAATATTGTATAATGATTAACTCTGAATATATAAATTATTCTCAGCAATACATTGATCCATGACAAATATCAAAGGATTTATGAGGAAAAATGCTATTCATATCCAGAGAAAGAACTGATGGAATCTGAATGCAGTTCAAAGGATACTTTTTGTTTTACAATTTTTTTTTCTTTTTGGCCCGCATTTTCTTTTTTTCTTTTTTATTTATTTATTTATTTTTATTATAGTAACTTTTTAATGACAGAATCCATGCCAGGGTAATTTTTTTTACAACATTATCCCTTGCACTCACTTCTGTTCCGATTTTCCCCTTTCTCCCTCCACCCCCTCCCCTAGATGGCAAGCAGTCCTATATATGCTGAATATGTCCTAGTATGTCATAGATACAATGTATGTGTGCAGATCCAAACAGTTTTCTTGTTGCACAGAGAGAATTGGATTCAGAACATACAAATAACCCGGGAAGAAAAACAAAAATGCAAATAGTTTACATTCATTTCCCAGTGTTTTTTCTTTGGGTGTAGCTGCTTCTGTCCATCATTGATCAATTGAAACTGAATTAGGTCTCTTTGTCAAAGAAATCCACTTCCATCAGATTACATCTTCATACAGTATCGTTGTTGATGTATATAATGATCTCTTGGTTCTGCTCATTTCCACTTAGCATCAGTTCATGTAATTCTCTCCAAGTCTCTTTGTATTCATCCTGCTGGTCATTTCTTACAGAACAATAATATTCCATAACATTCATATACCACAGTTTACCCAACCATTCTCCAACTGATGGGCATCCACTGGAGTTTCCAGCTTCTAGCCACTACAAACAGGGCTGCCACAAACATTTTGGCACATATTGGTCCCTTTCCCTTCTTTATTATCTCCTTGGGGTATAAGCCCAGTAGAAACACTGCTGGATCAAAGGGTATGCACAGTTTGATAACTTTTTGGGCATAATTCCAGATTGCTCTCCAGAATGGTTGGATTCATTCACAACTCCACCAGCAACGTATCAGTGTCCTCCAACAATCATCATTATTTTTTCCTGTCATCTTAGCCAATCTGACAGGTGTATAGTGGCATCTTAGAGTTGTCTTAATTTGCATTTCTCTGATTAATAATGATTTGGAACACTCTTTCATAGGAGTGGTAATAATTTCAATTTCATCATCTGAAAAGTGTTCATATCCTTTGACCATTTATCAATTGGAGAATGACTTGGTTTCTTATAAATTAGAGTCAGTTCTCTATATATTTTGGAAATGAGGCCTTTTTCAGAACCTTTAACTGTAAAGATGTTTTCCTAGTTTGTTGCTTCCCTTCTAATCTTGTTTACATTAGTTTTGTTTCTACAGAAGCTTTTTAATTTGATGTAATCAAAATTTTCTATTTTGTGATCAATAATGGTCTCTAGTTCATCTTTGGTCACAAATTTCTTCCTCCTCCACAAGTCTGAGAGATAAACTATCCTATGTTCCTCCAATTATACTCTCATTCTTTATGTCTAAATCATGGACCCATTTTGATTTTATCTTGGTATATGGTGTTAAGTGTGGGTCCAGGCCTAATTTCTGCCATACTAATTTCCAGTTATCCCAGCAGTTTTTGTCAAATAATGAATTCTTATCCCAAAAGTTAGGATCTTTGGGTTTGTCAAACACTAAATTGCTATGGTTGACTATTCTGTCTTGTGAACCTAACCTGTTCCACTGATCAACTAATCTATTTCTTAGCCAATACCAAATGGTTTTGGTGACTGCTGCTTTATAATATAGTTTTAGATCAGGTACAACTAGGCCACCTTCATTTGATTTTTTTTTCATTAATTCTTTTGAGATTCTTGACCTTTTATTATTCCATATGAATTTTGTTGTTATTTTTTCTAGATCATTAAAATATTTTCTTGGAAGTCTGATTGGTATAGCACTAAATAAATAGATTAGTTTAGGGAGATTGTCATCTTTATTATATTTGCTCGACCCAGGAGCACTTAATATTTTTCCAATTGTTTAAGTCTGACTTTATTTGTGTGGAAAGTTTTTTATAATTTTGCTCATATAATTCCTGACTTTCCTTTGGTAGATAGATTCCCAAATATTTTATGCTGTCAACAGTTATTCTGAATGGAATTTCTCTTCGTATCTCTTGCTGTTGGATTTTGTTGGTGATGTATAAAAATGCTGAGGATTTATGGGGATTTATTTTATAACCTGCAACTTTGCTAAAGTTATGGATTATTTCTAATAACTTTTTAGTAGAATCTCTGGGGTTCTCTAAGTATACCATCATATCATCTGCAAAGAGTGATAGTTTGGTTTCCTCACTGCCTATTCTGATTCTTTTAATCTCTTTCTTCACTCTTATTGCCGAGGCTAGTGTTTCTAATACAATATTGAATAATAATGGTGACAGTGGGCAACCTTGCTTCACTCCAGATCTTACTGGGAAAGATTCCAGTTTTTCCCCATTTCGCCCTGCATTTTCTTTTGCAACATGGCTAATATGGAAATATGTTTTGCAAGACTGCACATGTATAATCTATATCAAATTGCTGGCCTTTTCAAGGAGAGAAACAGGGATTGAAATTGGAACTCAAAAATTTTTTTAAAGGAATGGTAAAGCATTTTTACAAATAATTGAAAAAAAATGAAATGGAGAGTGTAATGGGCTGAGGTTTGAGTTGATGCACTGAGGTCCAAGTACATGAGGCTAAATAGTAATTGGGCTATACTCTATTAATATACATGATTGGATAAAGAATGGTCCCTGCCCACTCTCCGTGCAAGTCCTGATGTGTTGTATAGGAAATGACGATTTTGGTGGGTAGAGGCAGAGAGAGGGACAGGAAGAGAAGCTGGGAGAGATTGGGCCTGGGTTCGAGACTCTGAGCTGCTGGTTGTGTGGCTGCTGGTCGAGCTAGCTTCTTGACTCAGCTGCACACATTGCTATCGCCGATTCTCTTCCATCTCCAATCTTTCTTCACTGAGAATAAAGACTGACGATTTTCCCCTAACCTGAATTCCTGACTCGTGCTGATTTTAAAATACGCGATCTTCACAGAGAGAGAGAGCAGCAAATAGTATACACACACACACACACACATACACACATATACACAAACACACAAAAAAAAAACAAACCTATTAAAGCTTGAATCAAGGTCAAGACCAGGTTAAAATATAACAAAAAACAAGCCTGCATATTTAGTGTCCTTTATTCACTAGATTGGTTTTTAATACTATCAATAAATGCCAAACGTAGATCAAATAAGTGGGTACTTTTTCTACTTCTATATCTTAATACCCCAGAGCAGAATGGGTTGCCAATTAGATAATCTTCAAGGAAAAAAAACACATAATATTTTTAAAACATATAAATTTTAAAAATCCAAATTAGAGCAATTCTTAAATTCAACTTTATGCCCATTAAATTGATAATAGCAAAAATCATTACTAGGATGCCTTTGATTTAAAAACAATACTATTGTACTATCATAGGGTTGTGAATGGGTCCAAACTTTATGGAAAGGAATATTGAATTACATAATAAGTATTATTAGCCAATAAGTATTTTTAAGAATCTCATTTGGTGACAAAGAAATTGAATTTTTATTCTCTATAATACTCACCAGATTTTGAATGGATTCCACTGTCAATACTTCCTCCTAGTCCAGTGGTTGGAATGGTGCAGTTTGGAGGGAGCCACCCATCTTCACAGTGACAGTGTTTTAGATTATTGCAAACCTGAAACCAAGTGGAAATGTGATGGTGATGCTGGAATTTTCATGAAAAGTATGTCATCTATTATCTATATTTTTAAAAGAGAATTTTATATAAGAAACATTTAGAAACATGAAATATCCTCATTAATAACACTATTATAATAACAAGAAGGCTAAATATAATTCTCATGCATGCATAATTTACAAAATACCTCCAAGCCACTTCCACTTACCCCATGGCCCATGCATTTTTTAAGATGACAATCAAATCCCAGGTCAATAAGGTCTACACATTGCCGGTTCAAACAAACCTAAAAATTAAGTTAAATAAGAAATACATTCAAAGTAATTCTCTGAAAGAAGCTTTTACAATTTAAAGGTTGTTTGGATATTTAAATGCTTATGTGATTGAAAAAAAACAGTAAAGGGCATAAAAGTAGCATAAGAACTTCAAAATAAGCAGAGGAGACGGTACCATTATTTCAGGTAAAAAAGAGTTAGTCTCTTGTGAGGCTGATACTTGTGGTTAATAATTATTGTAAGGTAAAATGATGATAATAATAACCATCATTTTTTCTATCACTTTAAGATTTTCAAAATGCTTTACATATATGAGTGTTGATGTCAAATATGGCTGATCCTCTTAACAACTTTGGGAGCTATGTGCTATCATTATGGTCTTCATTTTATAGATTGTGGAGGGCTGAAATTCTTGAGTCGTTGCACTAAGTAAGGTCGGTTCAAGTACTTAGGGCTAACTACCGATTGGACAATACTCTATGGGCATGTGCTTGGGGAATGGCCCTTCCCACTATCTTGTGCTGGCTCAATGATTGGTGTATACAGAGAATTGTAAGAGGAACTAGGAAGTGGAGTAAAACGAGCCTTGGTGGTGGATGAGGAAGAAGGAGGCTGCAGAGATTCTGCTTCCATCCTGTTCACTTCTACCCCTAAAGACCAAGAATAAAGACTAAGGACTTTTGCTTATCCTGACTCCAGCCGATTCTAAGGTATACAGGGTGTTAGCTCGGTCATCACAATAGATGAAGAAGTTGAGTCAGAGAAACAATGCAGGGAAACCAGTAAAAGGCTAATCCAATAGTCAAGGTAAAAGGTGATGAAAGGAAGTGACTTTTGAAAGGAGAGAAGGCAACATATGAGAGATATTGTAAGATACTAATGATAATATCTGACCACAAATTGGATATATTGGACAAACAGAAAGTGAGAAGTTGAAAATAAGGAAAAGCTTAATGAAGAAAATGATCCTTTGCCTACATCTTAAAGGAAAAGTAGAATTCTGAGAACAGAAGCAAGGAGGAAATGCATTCCAGGCATAGAATAATCAGTGCAAAGGCATAGAAAGGGAAGATGGAGTGACATGTGTAAGAAACAGAAAGAAGGCCAATTTGGCTCCACAATGAGAAGGGGGAAGTAATGTCCAGTGAGCCCATAAAGATGGATTTAGCCCAATCCTTTTTAAAAAATAAAAAGTTTATATTTTATTCTAGAGACAACAGAAAGCCACTGGAGTTGATTGAGTGTGAGAATTACATGGTCAATCTATGTTTAAGGGAAATTACTTTAGCAGCAGTATATAAGACAGACTGGAGTCAGGAAATCTATTTTAACTATATAGTTGGGAAAACTATTTAAATCTATTAAAACTATTTAAACTCTATTTTAACTAATTAAAAAGAGCAAGACAATGAAATCTAAATTGCCTGCCATGCATCCTGATTTATGTTGAAAAAATTATAAAACATATTATTAAGAGATGGTTAATGATAATTTAGCAAATGTGTAGACAGTACAAATCTAGGTAAGATATTTAATGTGTTATGAAACTGAGTCAAAAAACAAAGAAATCTAGACAATTAATTTGATCATGGACATAGTACCCTGAATAAATGGCTTTCTATACTCTGTCCTCATCAGATGATATTTGGATGCAACACACTGAGGAAAAGTCATTGATAAACTAGAAAATAAATAGAAGAGAGTAACCAAAATGATCAAGGGCCTCAAAAAGATGTCACATAGAGTTGGTAAAAAGAATTGGGGATGTTTAAGCTACAAGAGGGAAGACTTATGAAGACATCACAAAATCAAAGAACCTAAGAGCTGAAAATATCCTCAGAGCCAATGATGAAGGAAAAAGGAATAACAAAATTTTCTTAAAGATAGTTTCATAGATGAAGGCTGTTCAAAGAAAAATACAAAATAAAATGAAGAAACTTATACTTGAGGATACAAAGAAAAGACAAAGCAATTCCCATTTAGAATTCTCAACTTTCCTATGACTTCATTAAGAAAACAAAGAAAAGGTATATACGTGAAAAGTCCATTATGTGGACAGAGAGGAGGATGTTAAAGAAATCATATTTATATGTAAAACTTATGAAAGGAGATTATATCTTGGAAGATCCAAGTAAGAGAAAAATCTATTAGTTCCTTTTATTCCGTTTTCAAACTTGTCCACTTCTATTCTTAAAAAAAAAAAAAAAACCTTCATTAGACCTTATCAGATCCTGAACTTAGCAGTCCATATCTCCTTTTTTTTTCTCAAACTACTAGAAAAAAGGGATCATACTCTCTATTTCCACTTTCTCTTCATTAACTCACCTCTCAACCCTTTACAATTTGAGTTCCAATTTCATCATCCAATTGAAACTTTTCTTTCAGAATACCAATAACTTCTTAATCATTAATTCTTATGGTCTCTTCTCAGTCCTTATCTTTATTGCCTCCACAACATTTGACACTGTGGACTGCCATCTCCTTCTAGATATTTTTTTCTGGATTTTTGTGTCATATATTTCCTGTCTTTGATTCTTTGTACAATTACTACATAGCGTCCTTTGCTGGACCATCATTCATATCACATTACCTCTCTGCAGGTGTCTCACAAGTATCTATCCTAGGGCTTCTTTTTTCTACACTGTCTTACTTAGTGAATGCTTCATATGAATTTAATTATCCTTTCCATGAAGATGACTCTGAGATCTAAAAGTTCAGTCAATTTTTCTCCTGAGTTCTAGTCCCAAATCCCCAAATGTCAGGCATTTAACACTGGTATCTGAAAGAAATCTAAAAGCCAGCTCCTATTGCTTCGTATATGTAAGTAAACACTTGATGAATGATTTTTTTTTCATTCATTCATATATACACTTATACCCAGGGCAGAATTAGTTTTCTGCTATCTATGTACATCAGTAGACCTTACATTATTTTTTATGGATCTGATGATGTTTAGAATAGTAGAATAACAAAGTTTAGAATAGCAGAAAAAAATTTCAAATTGTCTTGAAAGTCAAACTCACTTTTTAAGATATAAAAATAAATTGCTGTTACCTTTTTATAACCACAAACAATTCCATTGCGTACCCACATGGGGTCCTTAGTATCATCATCTGTTGGGAAGTCTAAGGTGATGCAGAGATGATCATCTGCATTAACATAAATAACAGTTGCTTGTGTATTAAAAAATGGTCTTGGATTTGTATATTCACACATTACTTTTGCACAGAGGAGATTCCTATAAATGTATCAAGAGAAGAAAATTATTATTATCCATTTAGCACTTGACAATATTTTAGCTTTGTGAGAACTAAAATACTCTTTAAAGTTCTGTACTAAAAGATTAATTCTTTAAAAAGGATTAATCCAAATGGAAGAGCACTCCAAAAAAAAAAAAGCTTAAATTATATAACTAAAAATGAAGAAGAATTTACTGAATAATCCCATGTTAGGTCATCCTTGAGAATTTCCTAAGAGTAGGGTAAAACCTTGAATGGATTGATATCCATATCTCTGATTGTTTGATTTGGAGAATTTTTTCATATAGTTTACATTCGTTTATAATTTTTCTGAAAAGTCTTTGTTGATGATATCCATTGATGATGATTTATTAGGTAATGGCTTTTAGTCACAACTATTTGTTAGCTTTATTATCCTTAACATCAAATCCTTACCAAAGATTGTAGATAAAATTTATTTTCCTAGCCAACAATTTCCCTTTTTATTCTAGTTATGTTAATTTTGTTAATGAAAAAGTGTTTTAATTTCTTGTAATAAAAATGTCTTTTATTCTTTATAATTATTTTTATTTCTTGTTTGGCTAAGAATTTACTCCATATTTATAACCATGAAAGTATGTTTCTCTTCAGATTTTTGTATGATATGATCTTTAACATTCAGTCATATGGGCATTATAAATTTATTGTGGAAAATGACATAAAATGTGGGTATAAATAGCAGTTCTTCTAAAATAGGTTGATTTGTGTTATTAACTTTATCAATTTGTTGAGTTTAATTATTACTGTTTTTTTCTTATTTAGTCTGTTTTAATCTATTAAGATTTCTGTTTTTAACTAATACCAAGTTGTTTTAATGATTGATATTTTACAACATAAATTCAAGCCTGGAAGTATTGTTTGTCCTTGCTTCTAATGTTTCATTATTGTTTCCTTTGTTATTCAAGATATTTTGTTTTCTCAAATGCATTTTTGTCCTTACTAGGTCTACTTGTTGTCAAGTGCTCTCCCTCACCAAAGCTATTCCCTTCTTTTTTTATTATCAAGAGATACTTTGTTTTCCAGAGTTAAAGACAAACAAGCAAGCTGTGTCCTAAACTTGGAATAACAATGGTCCTTTGCCCTGACCTCCTAAAGGGATTTTGCTACAGAAGTGGCTCAAACCATTACTAGGTTTTCCCTGAATTGTGCAAGCACCTGCAGGAGCCACATTCCAGCAATGAAACCCTGTGGTGAATAGACTTCCTGTCATTAGACAAACTCGTGTTCCTGTCATTACCTCACTGCTGGATACTTTCCCTTGCCACCTCTATGTATATTAAGATTTAGCCTCACTGCTGTGGGTCTCCTTGGTCCTAGACCAGATGCCACACACATATTTAGCTTTCCCTTTTTCAAGGGAATAAAGAAAACATTCTGTCACAACCTCTTTGAGCTCTTTGACAGTTTTTTTTTCAGAGTTAATATTATTCAAAATATCCTTTTGACGGCAATAGAAGCAAGATGGTGGAGTGAATAGAGCTTTACCAACCAAACTCTTAAAACAACTTTTAAAAAACTTTTAAAAATAAAATCCCAAGTGGGATAACCAAAAAAAGGCTCAGTCACTTCCCTTTCTAGGACAGCTTGAGACCAGAAAGACAGGTCTGCTGACCCTAGGGCTGGACCTGATAAGGTAGAAGCTGCACCAGCTACAAGGCTTGGAGCGGGCAGCCCAGTTGCCTCAGCAGTAGCAGGAGCCTTCAGGGCTCTAGGGAAGATAAGGGGACTAAAGGGGACTAAACACCTGGTGAGAAAGATACAACAGGAGATTCTTAAGCTAGCAGTAGGAGGAGGATGATTCTTTCATCCAATACCCAAGTATGGGTTGCAATTCCAGGACAGAGAAAAATATTTACAGTTTGTGTTAGAAAGAGAACAAAAGCCCTCCCTGGGAAAGGCCCGGAGTACAGACCAGGAGGTTGGTGACCAAAACTCTATGGATCATACTACCTTGGAAGCACTGAAAATATACAGGCTCCCAGTGCTTTCTCAATTTTTGACAAAACTTACATATTTTTAAATGTAATCTATATTTTTAACATTTTGTCCATAGCCTTCTTAAGTTTGGGCAATGAATAAAATAATAAATAAAGCTCCAATTCATTTGGATTTTTACTGATTTCCTATTTCTCCTCCCTCCTTCCTTCCTATCTTTCTCTGTCTCCATTTAAATTATTGTGATCATTTTGTATTATTTCTCAACTCTGCTTCCTTCACTTTGCCTTAATTCCTATTTTCCCATGCTCTTTTGTCTATCCCTCATACCTCTATCTCTTTGATAGTAGGTTTAGTTCTAAAGCTATATTGCAAATCTACCTCAGCATTTTTTCCTATTGGATGATTTATATTCAGTGGCATTGGTCTTTGCCCAAGGCAAGGGTGGGGCATATCCTGCCATGGGCAGTAGGAACAGAAAATTGGGTAAAAATAACCTCCCACTGCATTTTAAGTTCAATAAGCTGATAATGTTCTATGGCCTCAAATTAAGTTATAAATATCAAAATGGTCTTTGGTAGCAAAAAAAGGTCCCCCACCCCTGCTCTAGGGAAATGAAATTAATCTTATCTGAGATTCAACTTCCTTTCCTTCAGACCCAGTGCAATTGATGTGGTTTGAGTGGTCTCAATTCCTAGTGGTCTAGAGGTTAGTGGCAATAAGAGAGTTGTTAAGAATCCCCTTTAAATCGGCTTCAGGTTTTAGGAGTGAAAGAATTCACTCATTCCCAAATTATTTGTTGCAAAATGAAAGTTTATTGTTGGATAGAAATCAATTTACCAAGAGACTGACTTCTATAGTGGCAGATCTATTGAAAAATAGAGTTTTGCACTGAGAATGCTTTCTCAGTGGACAGAAGATCCTAGCAGCTGAGTGAGCTACCTAGGTCCATCTACAAAAGACTTTGGTTGAGGAAAGCGGTTATATTGGGTGTCTTCGTGGGGGCTGGGACAGCCCAGGTTCCCGGGCTTAGATTTTTATCAGTCCAGATCTATTTGAATTAACAACACTTCAAAAGGGGTGCTTTTTGACCAGGATTTCTAATTGAATCAAAGGCCCTCACATCCTGGAAAGATAACTTGTCTAGGGGGATATGCCTTCCCCAGGAGGAGCTGAGAATTTGAAAGGGATCACAGATTAAAAGGAAATACAGTTTCTTAAAGGGACCACAACCTGCTTCACAATCATTCATATTTTTGCCCTGGCCCACTTTTTTAATTCTTTCCTTCTTTGGTTGGGCTGAAGCAACATTTCAGGAAGAAGGGGAAGGTGTCCTGCATAGTCTCTGAAATATTATTATTCCCCAATCTAGGGCCCAGTTCAAGCAGAAATAAGCATACTTCTCCCCACTAATTGGCTCAGAAGAATCAGACATACGGGGTGGCGAGTGGGCAAGGGTAGGACATACCAGCAGATTCTGGATATACTAGAGGCCTCCAAGAGAGGAATACTAATGGTGGTCCTAGATACAAGCCAATGAATCAGTTTTTGTCACTATGGAAAGCATTGAGATTCGTGGAAAAGAGGTGCTGAGCAAAAAACTTAGGCAATCTTCAAAGTAAACCCTTAATTAAAATGGCATTCTCCAGTTTTGTTGAGGTTCTCTTCTTTGGTCTTGTGAAGTGAGATATAATTGGTCTGAATCTAGATCTACTTAAATTTGATCCTATATATAATTAAAATAATGGTATTAGAGAGATAAGAACATTTAAATGGAGTAAGGATCTCTAAAATTCTATAATTAACCTTCTAATTGATTTATAATTGTCCAATTTACTCTCTTCTGGGAAAGGTTTTCCCCATCTAAATAGTAGACAGTATGAAATCAATTTTAATTGCCCTATGTAAATGTTAACAAAAAATCAAATCCTAACAGTTAGTAAAGTGACACTTACAAAGAAACAATGAAAATCAATCAAGTAGTAAATTAACAATAAGAATTGTTCACTAAAAAGAATTAGAAATAAATGAATTTAATAACCCAATATTTATTTGAAACATTATACTATATAATCACATTAACCACATTATTCAAAATGGATATGTGAACTGAATCTTAAAGATTATCCCACAAAAAAGGAGAAAAGAAGCAAATCATATATTTTTTATATTATGGGTTGGTGGTGAATTCTTAACCAAACAAGACACAAAAATCATTACAAAAGACAAAAGTAGAACATTTAAATTTTATGAAATTGAACAGCTTTTGCATAAATAAAATGGATGCAACCAGGACAAAAAGGGAAGACTTACAGAAAGAAACATCAGTAAATTCCTTCATCCAACCCAAAATTGCACCAAAAGAAAGCTAACACTGCAAAGGAAAAGTAGCATGAAATCAGGTAGATAATCTAGAAGTCTAAAGAAACACTCAGACCTGAGCAGCCCGGGGGGAATGGAGGAATGGGAATGCAGAAAAGTCTGAAAACAATATTGTGACCAGAGACTACCAGTTTCAGAGTTATTAGCAATGTCAATGAATCTGAATTGCAAGAGCAAGGCATACACACACCACAGGAGACTGAAATGAGCAATAAGAGCCCAAGAAAATTATGTTGGGAATTAATAGAGCCTTACCACCTCATTTAAGAATATGGAAAGAGTTGAGTTTTGCTGGTCCTAAGACAAAAAGATCATGTCATGAACTCAGAATGGAGATATGAATAAAGAGAACAGAATGTAGAATATTATATAAAAACATAAATAGAAGCTCAAGAAGTCAACTCTCAGGTGACATTGTCTCCATAATAACTAACATAATTTCAATAACAACTATAAGTCAGAAAGGGGAAAATGACTTGGCCAAAGGATTATAAGAAAATAAAATAAGAAGATAAAAATAAAAATAAAATTATATGTGAAATACAATCACCAAAAGAAAGAATTGAAAGAAAAATAAATATCTTAGAACACAAAAGCAGAAAACCTTACCCAAATATTAACTCCATGCAAATTCTAATAAAATGTAAGATACATACTATTAAAAACAGTTATCTTGATTGGGGGGAAAGTAAAAAAAAAAATATTTAAAGAATCATCAGAATCCTGGAAAGCTATTAAAAAAAACACATCACTTTATTTTTAAAATTATAAATGAAGAATGCCCAGAACCAAAAGATAAAATAAAAACAAAAGAATCCACTTATTACCTTCAGAAAGAAACCCTTAAATAAATAATCCTAAGAATACTAACAAAAGTCCAAAGTTTACTGGTCAAAGGGGAAAAAATACTCCAAGTAAACAGAAACAAAGAATTAAAGTACCAAGGAATCACAGAAAAAAATTTCAGGAAATAGAAAAAATGAGAGAAGATCTTGGGAGATAGTATTTTATTTTATTTCTGCAAAGCAATGGATGTTTTACGAAATTCAAGACTATATTTAAGAAATCACATCCTCATTCCATTGCAAAACTGTTGTTTAAAAGAACATATATTCTTTGTCACACATTCTTCTGAAACACAAAAAAAGAAAAACTGCCGTCCAAGTTAGAAAATGATTTGAAGTTTTAACCTATTTGATTTAGCATGTTTATAGGTTAGAAAATAAATTCAAGTGGTGAGAATAGGGAAAATATTAAATTGAAGTACAATAAAAGGCAAAAAAATTTAAATAAAATTAAGTTAATAAAATGTAAATCTCTAATTGCTTTCATCACCAAAAGAGTAAAAAAAAAAAAAAAAACTGCTGAATTCTTTAAATCATTACTGATTTTAAAAAATGGCAACTCAGAATTGTGCCATCCCACACCTATCAGAATGACTAAAATGAGAGAAAAGCAAAATAATAAGTGCTGGAAAGGATGTGGGCAAATTTGGACACTGATGCATTGTAGAGTTGTGAACTGATCAAATCAATCTGGAGAACAATTTGCAACTCCAAAGGGCTGTGCATAAAATTGTGCCTACCCTCTGATTAAGCAATACTTCTCCTAGGTCTATATCCCAAAGAGATCAAAACAGGGAAAGCAAGGAAAGACCTATTTATATAAGTATATTTATAGCAGCTCTTTTTGTAGCAGCAAAGAACTGGAAACTGAGGAAATGTGCATCAACTGGGGAATGGCTGAACAAGTTCTGGTATATGAGTGTAATCGAATATTTCTATGCTATAAGAAATGATGACTAGGATAATTTCAGAAAAACCTGAAAAGACTTGTATGAATGAAGTTAAATAAACAGAACCAAGAGAACATTGTACACAGTAACTGTAATACTTTAAAAGGATCAATTGTAAATCAATTGACTTAGCAAAACAATGATCCCAGACAATTACAAAGAACTCATGATGAAAAATGCCATTCACCTCCCAAGAAAGAACTGATGAAGTCTGAATGCAGAAGTAAGCATACTACTTTTCACTTTCTGCATTTTTTCATCTTTTTTCATCTTTGGGTTTGTGTCTTTTTTTTTAACCACATGACTAATACGGTGGTATGTTTTTTCATGATTGACCATATCTAATCTATAATAAATTGTTTACTGCCTTGGAATGTGAGGGATGTAAGGGAAGGAAAGAGAAATTTTGCAAATACTTTTTTAAATGAATGCTTAAAATTGGCTTTACAATGCAACTTAGGAAAAAATAATAAAAAAAAAAAAAACATACCTCCACCCACACTGTCTAAATCCTTTTGGAGTGCGACCACAGTGTCCTGACCTATCTGCCTTACTATTAAGTTCTTCAAAACATTCATTAGCACCAACAGATGAATCTTAAAAAATGACAGATAAGTTAATTATATTATAACTTTAAAATAAAATTAACAGATTTTTAAAAATAGAATTTTTTCAAAATACATTTTTATAAACATTATGGTTTTAAATTTTCATTTCTCAAAGTTTCTTTAAGCCTTCAGGGCAACACAAATAATTATCATAATTACCTTTACCAAATATTTCTCTACACTGATCATTTGGATCTGGACATTTTCCTTTATAGCAGAAAGCCGTTCTGTTACGGCAGTTATGTCCATCTTGAACATGTAAGTCAGGTTGACAGAATTCAGAGGATCCATTACAATATTCAGGGAGATCACAATCCAAATCAGCCCGTTCTCGACATTGTGTACCTCTTTCACTAAACTTATAAAGCCAAGGGAGAGGATGAGCATGGAGGAACACAGAACAAAATGGAAAATGAATTCAAAAGTATTACAAAATCGTGGATAGCAAATATTTATCTACTGAAATAATACAGATCTTACCTGACAGTTTTGACAGCACTTTCCCTGGGCACACATTGCTCCACTTTTTAATTTACAATTCATAGTATCACAGCATATAATACAACTCTGAAAATAAATAAAATATTATAAAATTCTGACTAATCTAATTTTGGCTGTAAATATTATATTGTAATGTTTTAAACTATTTTTAAAGACTATGTATATGACTATTATGGAACTGTTTTACAAAACTACACATGTATAATCTATATCTAATTGCTTGTATTCTCGATGGAGAGTGGGGGGAGAGGAATGAAGAGAATCTGGAACTTGAAGTTTTAAAAACAAATGTTAAAAACTGTTTTTACATGTAATGAAGGGGAAATAAAATACTAAGAAATAAAACAAAAGTAAAAGCAAATTATACATAAGTAAATTATATGTAAAAAAGTAAATTATATGTAAAAAAGTAAATTATTCATAAAAAATAAAAACCATGTACAAATGATAATCTTAATATCACACATACAACTTTAATGTAAGCATTTATTCTATCTAAAATAATTTAAGACTCATGTTATTTATAAGTCATGCAATGAGAAAACAATTGATATGAGAGTTTTCTGCTTATTTATTTCTCTAAAATCATCTGGTAGAAAAGTATACTCTGTGGTCCTTTAGAATCATTCAAGGCCCTAGCAGGGGTCCTCAAACTTTTTAAATAAGGGGCCAGTTCACTGTCCCTCAGACTGCTGGAGGGCTGGACTATAGTAAAAACAAAAACTTTGTTTTGTAGGCCTTTAAATAAAGAAACTTCATAACCCTGGGTGAGGGGAATAATTGTCCTCAGTTGCTGCATCTGGCCGAAGGCCGTAGTTTGAGGACCCCTGCTAGAGACTGATTCAGGCCTACTTAAAGTGACTTCTGCAAAAGGATAGAGAAAATCAAAAGAGAGAAGAGGAACAAATATACATACAAACATACAAACTCATAACAGTGATACATCCATTTACACTTTACATAAAACACTGTATATATTTTATTTATGGTCGTTATGTGGATCCATATTTTTAATTCAATATATAAAATAATCAGAAAAAATCCGTTAATATTTTTCTAGCCATCCATAATACAAATATATACTCTAGGAGGTTAGTAGGCTTCCTTCATTTAATACAAACATTCCTAAATCAGAAGGCAATATTATTCCAAACAATGACTTATCAACACACAAAGTCTTAGCTATGCTTGGAATAATTTGCTAATAGACCAGTTATTCTAACTAATAGAAATTTGAAAACTAGCAAAGAATATATACTTAGAAAAGCACACAGATACAAAAGACTCTCAGGAGTACATCCCCTCCCACCCTTGTCCTTATTCTCCATTGTCCTTTGTTTCGGTTCCCCTCAAACTCTTTCCTCAATTCCTCCCTCTAAAGCGATCTATCTCTTCTACCATGCTCTCTGGAATGACAAACTTGCTTTCACCTTAAATCTTTCCCTTTCCTCCAGACAATACAACCTCCCTACTGGTTCTTTCCAGCACTGGTGGCATTTTGGCTCTTTCCCTGGGATTCAGAGGTCAAGGTGAGAGAGAGCTGCCACTTTCCTCCTTTCTGCCTTAGAGGTTTAATCAATCTATATTTACCACCCAATCTAGATTATATAGTTGTTGCCCTCTCCCTACTTCCTGAAGGAGTTCAGGGCCTGCCTCCCAATCTTTCTCTTGATTTCCCACTTTGAGGCTTCTCTAGCACATCCCAAAAAGCTCATCACTGGGAAAACCTCATCATCTAAAAGACAATCTTGGGATTCATACACCATTGTTATTCTCTTCCCTTCCTTTGGAAGATAGAACTTTGAACTCCAAAACTTCCATTTAAGGAAGAGACTCTACAAAGAAATTTTTTCTCTCACTTAGCTGTACTCCTTTGTACTTCTGTGATTTCTCTACCACACATTCATGTTGGGTATCTTAATCTCTAAACAACTTCCTTTTATGTTTTTTTTTTTTTTTGGGGGGGGGGGGCAGGTTGGTTTTTTGTTTGTTTGTTTGTTTTATCCATCATTATATTGTAAAATCTTTGGAAGCCAGACTTTCTTTTTTCACTTGATATTTACTAACTTTTCCATTTTTGCTTTCTTCCTAAGGGATTTTAACATATATAGTGATATTCTTTCAAATAACCTACTTCACAGATCCTCAACTTACTTATTTCCTATGACCTCTTCCTCTGTCCACCGCAAGCACACACAAAGATGGGCATGGCCTTGATTTTGTCATCATTCACCTATGCTCCACTTCTATGCGCCTCATCTTTGAGATTTCTTTATCTGATTATAAACTATTAGCATTTCATTTCTCTCTGCTTTGCAGCCATAAATAATGTTCTTTATTTTCTTTGTGACCTCCAATCTCATGTTATTTCATTCTTCTACCAGAAAAATCATCTTTGCACTAGAGCTAGATTTTCCTTTATTCCCCAATTTGGTGAACCAATTCTTGGCTATCACAAAAAGAGCCGTGATAAATATTTTTGAATAAGTAGGTCTTTTCCCCCTTTTTAAAAATCTCTTTGGGATACATATCTAGAAATGATATTTCTGGGCCAAAAAAGTATGCACACTTTTATAACACTTTGGCTATAGTTCAAAATTGCTCTCCAGAATTGTTAGATCAGTGCACCAATAATGCATTAGTTTCCCAGTTTTCCCACATTTCCTCCAACATTTTTCATTTTCCTTTTTTGGTGTGTTTGCCAATCTGATAAGTGTGTCAAAGTTATGTTAATTTGAATTTCTCCAGTCAATTGCGATTTAAAGGATTTTTTTTTCCTATTCACATTAGCTTTCTTTCTTTTTTCTTTTTTTATATTTTTATTTTCCCCAGTTACATGTAAAGCAACATTGAGGAGGTTATACATGTACATTAATTTTTACATATTTCCATATGAATTATTTTGAGAAAGAAAAATCAGAACAAAAAGAAAAAAACACCCGAGGGGGAAAAACAGAAAACAAAAAAAACAGTGCATATAGCATGTGTTGATTTGCATTCAGTCTTCAGAGTTCTCTCGCTAGATGCACCAAAGTTTATTGAGATTGCCTTGGATAACTGAACTGTTGAGAAGAACCAAGTCTATCATAGTTGATCAGCACACAATTTTGCTGTTGCTTTGTACAATGTTTCCCTGGCTCTGCTTGTTTCACTCAGCATCAGTTCATGTAAATTTTTTTCCGGAAAGATTTCTAAATCTAAATTTCTAAAATCAGCCTATTCATCATTTTTAGAATAATAACATTCCATTATTTTCACATATCATAACTTATTCAGCCAGTCTTCAATTGATGGGCATCTATTCATTTTCCAATTCTTTACCACCTCAAAAAGAGCTACAACAAATATTGTTGCATACATGGGTCTTTTTCCCTTTTTTATGAATTCTTTGGAATACAGAATCCAGTGGTGGCAATGCTGGATCAAATAATATGCACAATTTTATAGTTCTTTGAGCATAGTCCAAAATATTTTTTAGATGACTACAGATAGCTTTGATTTCTTCGTCTAAAAACTACCTGGTCATATCCTTTGACCATTTATCAATTGGAAAATGACTTGTATTCTTACAAATTCTCTATGTATTTCAAAAATGTGGCCTTTATCAAGAGATAGTTCATATCAATCCTACTTTTATTTATCTTAAACTTCTACCTACTAGTTTTTTTCATGTCTTTCCCACCCTTCAAAAAATGTTACTCAATTTTCCATTAGCCATATCTCATTTTTCTCAAGAATTATGATTAAACTCCTGGAGAAGGTTGTTCACATAGTAAATGCTTTCACTTCCTTTATTCTCATGCTTTTTGTTTGACTCTGCAGTCTAGCTTCCAAGTTTCATCATTCTACCAAAATTACTCTCTCTAAAGTTATTGATGACCTCTTAATTTCCAGATCTAGTGACCTTTTCTTCATCCTCACTTTTCTCAGTGTCTCTGGAGTATTTGACATTGCAATCACTGTCTTCTTGACACTTTCTTCTATGTTTCCATGATAGTACTCTCTCCTGGTTCTCCTTCTATTTATATGATCACTCCTTTTCAATCTCTTATGTTGAATCTTCTTCCATATCACATTGCCAACTATGGATGCCCTAAGGAATTCTGTCCTGAGTCCTCTTCTTTTTTCCCCTCTAAGCTTTTTCAACTTGATAATCATATCAACTTCCATTAATTCAATTATCATCTCTATGTTAATGATTCTTAAATCTATTTATCTAGTCTTAACCTCTCTATGAACCTCACATCTTCAATTGCCTATTAGGTATTTTGGATATGTCTTAAACTTATTACATTCAAAACTGAATTCATCTTTCCTTCCAAATCCTCTTTTTTCCAGACACCACTAATACTATAGAAGGTACCATCATTATTCCAGTAACTCAGGTTTGAAATCTGGGCGTCATCCTGACTCTTCACTCTCTCTCACCTCCAAATTCAATCTGTTGCTAAGATCTCTCAGTTTTATCTTCCTAACATCTCTTGCATATGCCCCCTTCTCTTTTTGGACATTGTGATAGCCCTGGTATGGTGCACTGGGCTACTTCAATAGACTACTGCATGTTTTGTCATCACAAATTTCTCTAGTCCATTCTGCTCTCAGCATCATTGATCTTTCTACAGCATAGGTGTGACTATATCAACACCTCCCCTTGCCACACTCAATGAATTCTGATAGTCTTGTTATCTCCAAGATCAAATATAAAACCCTGTCTTTGGAGTTGAAAGATTTTTAAAACCTGACCTTTTCAATCTTCTTATACTTAATATCCCATTACATATTCTATAATCCAGTGGGACTGGCTTCTTTAATGTTCCTTGCACAAAACATTCCATATTTCCTAATTTCTATGCATTTTCATTGACTATCCCCCATGTCTAGAATGTTTTCCCATTTCATCTTTGTCTTGTAGCTTCCTTGTTTCATTCAATCCAGCTTAAAATTTACCTTCGATATGTAGCCTTTATAGATCTTCTTTAATTCTAGTGCCTTTTCATTACTGATTATTTATAACTTTTTTTTGACAGATAGCTTAGTTGTCTTTTTTAGTAGACTTTGAAATCTTTGAGAGCAGGGTCTCTTTCATATTTTTCTTTTGCACTTAGCACAGCTACTTCCTCATATACTTAATTCTTATTGGCTGACTTTCAGAAGTTGCCTATATCCTTTCCTCATTACCCCTCTCCCATCATCTGAGGACTCTCTCTTTGCTTTAAAAAAAAAAAAAAAAAAGTAAAGCAATTTATCATGAATTCCTTCTTCTCTCATATTCTTCATCTCAAAACTCTTTGACATTATCTCTTCTCTATCCCCTTTCCCAAACTTTTGACAAAAGGTTTGCCCCTTTCTTTAACAAAACTAATCCTTCTACATATGTGTTTTATTCCACACCTTCTAGTATTCTTGAGTAGATTGTACCATCTAGCGCCATCCCCTCACCCATTCCACCCCTAGGCAAATCTTCAACCCTTTACTACAAACTGATTCCTCTCCTACTTCCTTGAAGTTTCTCTCATCAAAAACAAATAAAACAAAAACACAAAATAAACTTCCCTGAACCCTACCTATCCTCTTAAGTTATCTACGTTTTCTGCCTCTACTTCCAGTCCTGCCACTAATCAATCATTTGCAAACTGAAATTTCTTTCTTCAAGTTGCTAACAGTTTCTTCAATTGTCAAGTCAGAGGGTCTTTTCTCAGTCCTTTTTTAAAAAGTATAATCCCAGGAAGAAAAACTGAGAATAATGAATATAGCAAGATCAATAGTTTTCTTGTCAATAAAATAATCAATATGCATTTTGTGAAATGTATTTTCTAATTTATATTGAGTGGAAGAAGAACACAAGAAGCAGCTATCAAAGGGGCATTGCTTAAAAATATTCTTAAATCTTTTCTATTTCAGTGGCATTAAGACCCTCTCTGAAATTTCCTTTTCCAAACTCCAAAACCCTTTACTTTTAAACCCTGAATTTACATTACAAGTACAAATACACTCCAATCTTCCTTTTATTTTTTTTTTATTTTTTTTACACTCCAATCTTCTTTACCCAGCCACACATTCTTAACTTTTCTTATTCCCTTATGATATGTTATTCTGTAATGCCAGAGAAACTGAGGCAGGAGAGAGATTAGAGTTTTCAATAGTTTATTAATTGGAGAGTATAATTGACTAGACAGGACTCTCGTCTCAAATTATCCAGTCAGACAGAGATAAAGATATACTGGGACCAAGGAATCCATGTTGGTCCCAGGGCTGGGGAGACTCATCTCAAAGAATCCAGCAATTAATAGGAGCTGCCCAATTCCTTAAATACCCCCTAGAAACAAAGAACCAAGAAGGCGGGAAGGCTTCTGTCAGGATGGAGGGAGACCATAAATCCTAAAAGCCCAGAGACAGGATGTCTGAATACCCAGAGATGAAGATGTCAGTGAGGTATCTGGGAATATTTTAGAGGGATAAATTCTTGAGGACAGGAGGTCTGCTCTTCTTGTTTATCTTGCTAGCAATTTATAACCTTAGAGTAAACGGTTCCCAATCTTAATGGACTAGAGTGGGTTTTTACAACTAAGGGGATTTGACAGAACAGTTAAGGAAACTGAGACAAAGGAAACTAGTTCAGGGAAACCAAGTCAGAACACTTAAAAGAGAACTGTGGCATAACAATTCCTTTCTTCTACTTAATCTGTCTAGTGAATCCCTTTTTGATTCCTTAATAGTCATAAACACACAATTCATACAAATATCTTTAAAGGCTTTTAGATGATCTTAATTATGATCACATAGTTTTGTTATTTTTTTATAAGTGGCAGGCAAATAGAGTCAAAAACAACTCCCTCAGCAAACAAGTTCCTCATTGTAGGGCATCACAAATTTTAACTAGTAAAATGATGTTAAGAGGGGAAAAATCCTCTTATTTCCTCAAAATTAACTATTTTTACACAGGAAAGATATCCATCCAGTTATTTTAGCAATGTTCAAGGAAATCAGCCAAAATCCAACTATGGCAGAAGAATGTAATAGGAATTGTACTATTGGAAAACTATATATGATAGAGAATACACCTTTTTGAAGGGCTCAGGATACAAATTTTTTTTTCTTTTCAGATTATTCAAAATTAAGTCCATTAATTTTGTTCTTTAAGTAGTTTGAAAGTTCTGCTTTTCTATCTCAAAATTTCAGTATTTTATATCTTTACAATAAGCCATATCCTCAATTTAATTTTATTTTTTCCTAATCTAAGCACTTTCTATTATGTGTGTGAATTTAATTTATTTCTATATCTATTTTTTTATTCATATTCCTGTTTAAATCACAAGAAACAAACTTGTATCACTAACCAATTGATTTCAACAGAAGTTTTACTGTGTATCTATTTACCTAAACAATTGATTTAAACAGCAATAGTATTATTGAATTTCTTCTACCTTTAGCTTCTTTCTGATTTCAAAACAAGCTTTCTTTTTCTGGGAGCACTTTGATATTCACCTTAAATTAGAGTCCCAAACAAGGGTGACTTGGTGCCCTCAAATTGGTTATTTAAAAGTTGCAAGCAACTTTAAGTACACTTTCTTAAGTACACCTTTATTCTATCCTAAAATTAAAACCAATTTCACAAATACCAAAAACTTCAGACTTAGAAATTAGCTTAAAACTTCTCTACACTTAGCAGATTTGTTTCCTTTTTAAATTCTGAATTGGATTGTTTAAACTTATGAGATTTTTAACCTTATTTCTCCTTTAATATTTCCTAAGGTCTTCCTATTTTAACACTTTGCAGAATTCCTATTTCACTGAATCTCTCCAAAATATATCTCATGACTAAAAAGACAGTTCTTAAAATGCAAACTTCAATTTTAAATCAATCCCTAGTTATTTTAAAAGGTCTCATCAAGGAATAACTGATTTGTGAATTTTTTATGATTGTTTTCTATCAAAAATTTAATAGTATCCCATTAGCTCATCAAATTACTCTATCAAGCCATCCAAATTATAATTTAGAAATAAAAGAAATTTGATTTTTTTTCACAAATTTGTTTTCCTTTTTTAGATTTTAATTTTCAATTAATTTTCAATGTGGCCAGTGTTAAAAGCAAAGTTAAAAAAAAAAAAGCTATTTGTCCTTTTTAAGCCTTATTTGAAATTTTGTTATTTTTTAATAGCCTATTTCTTTTGGATGATCATGGCAAAAGAACAAATTTATGTAAAACATCTATTAACTGTGGTCTAGCACAAAACACTAATAGTACAGACAAAACAGACACATTTCCCTTTCCCAATTGTATAAGGTCTTTTTCTATCTGAAGTAAAAAACTCATTATTCTAAACTTGACCTCATTTACAAAACAGACACATACACAATACAGAATGTGTGCAGTGTGTAGAGACTGAGTGTGGATCACAACATAGTATTTTCACTTTTTTGTTGTTATTCATTTTCATTTTCTTTTCTTTCTTCCTTTTTGATCTGATTCTTTTCTTTTGCAACATGATAATATGTATAGAAGAATTGCATACTTAACATAAAGTGTATTATTTGCCATCTAGGGGAAGGAATGGGAGGAAAGGAGGAAGAAAAAAAAAATTGAAACACAAGGTTTTGCAAAAATGGATGTTGAAAACTATCTATATATTTTGAAAATAAAAAAGTTTTTAAAAAGAATTTAAAGGCAAAAAAACTATTTTAACTAGCAGGAAGTTTTTGTGGCTAGCTGACTGAAAATGAGGCATCAGCAATTCCTGCTGAATCTCCCTGGTCTTAACAAAGTGAAAATAAGAAAAAAAAAAAAAAAAAAAGGAAATGGTAATCTTTGTTTAAAAATTAAAATTATAGCCATATAATTTTTACCAAAATAGAATTTGAGTGCTCTTGAGCTTATAAATTTAGATAAATTAATCAAAGCTTGGGTGAAGCAAAGAATATCCCCACATAAGATGAACAGGCTTCTCCTTAATTTAGGCAGAAGGAAATGACACAAGCTGTCACAATAACATGGTCATAAGATGGTCATCTGCTCCTATTAGGTAAGTGATTGCTCTGGGGATGCAAAAATATTTTGGGAGACTTTCCATGTAATTGTGATTTCTGCATGCTGGGTTTTGGTACCATCACAAGATAAAACAAGGGTGAGGGGGTTTCAGTTAACTTCCTATAGTTAAACAAGTGAAGCAGCTCACAGCTCTGGTGCCCTATATACTTTGATATGATTGATTAATACTGATTGAAATGGAGTAGGGGTCCAAATGAATTATTTCTCTCATTCTTAATCCTTCTGCTATACTGACATTGTTGAATACCATCTATGATATAATAGTCTCTTCTGTCTGGGTTTTCCTGATTGTATTTTCTCTTGGATTTCTTCCTACCTCTCTGATTCTTCTCATTGTGCTTTACTGACTCACCTTTCATATTATGCCTAGGTTTTTTTTTTCCTGGCTTTTCTCTTCTCTCTCTGTACTTTCTCTCTTACTAATATCATTAGTTCTTTAAAGTGCCATTTCTATATAAATAACTATAAAATCTATACATCTAACTACAACATCATAGATTACACTTTATTAACCTCTCACCTAAGTGACCTCTCTGCCTCAAGTTTATCAACCCATCAGTCCATCTTATACACTGTTGTTGAAGTAATTTTCTTTAAGTGAGTTCCCTGATCAATAAACTCTGTTCATGTTCTATTATCTAAGAGAAACAAAACAAAACAAACCCTCTTCTATTTAACTTTTAAAGCTCTTCAGAAACTGACTTCAATCTATCTTTCCAGTATCATTACATGTTACTCTCCCTCCTACACTCTGTGATCCATCCAAACTAGACTTTCCTCTGTTCATGATTAATAACACTCCATTTTCAATCTCTGTGCCTTTGCCCTAACCCACAATTGCTCCACATCTCTGCTTTGTAGATCCTTTCTCTTTTTTTCATATTCAGCTCTTCTAATCTACATGAGCCTTTCTTGATTCCCCCAACTGATAGTGGCCTCCTTCCCCAAACTCTCTTGTATTTAACTTCTTTGCATATATTTGTATTTATTGACTTTGTATTTATAAAACATATGTTTGTATAGGTTCTTGGTTTGAGTGTATGTTCCCAGCTTTTATTCTTTGCACTTGTATCTTAGCACCTGACACACTTAATAACTTAATAGACCCTTAATGACTACTTATTCATTAATTTATTCTATAAAGTGCTACTTTTTACAATTTTCAAAGAGTTAAGCAAAGCTGTAGCTTCAGCTGTAGCTGAGGAATTATAAATGGAAGTATTATGAGGCATCCAGAGACCCCATATTTCTTGATAGATGGAACTGATAAAATTATCTCCCTATGTTCTTTTACACCTAAATGGTTATCAAGATAAGTTAACAGGCAAGGAGGAAAAATAATGTAGACAATTTCACAAAAGACAAGCTAAAAGGCAGTATAGCATAGTGAATAGGGACTGGATTAGAAGCAAAAGATTTGATTTCAAGTTTGGATTCACCTTTACAAACCACATAACTGTATGGAAGCCACTAAGCCTTATTAAGCTTCTTTATCTGTTATATAAGATTAATGATTCTTTTACTAGGCCAGGAAAAATGTTTTATATATCAAATAATGATAAATATGAACTATTCATACTTTTTCATATATTTTCTAAAAATCATTTTTATTTTGAAATGTGAGATCTGTAAGATCCCATCATCCTTGGGATTCCATCTCATCATTATAATCTGTCTCTTCGATTGGAACTCCAACCTTCACTGTAGGAGAGCTCTGAGTTCAGATATCCTCTCATTGGTCACCATCTAACCTGATCTACTTTGGGACTTTTCTAATTGATTCCTACATTATGCCTCCACATGAATTACCTCTGCACCCCACTTTGTTCCCTTTTTTCAACTTCCTTTTGTACTTTGTCTCCCCTCATATTGTAAGCTCCTTGTGGGAAAGGCCTTTCTTTCTTTATACATGTATCCCCAGCACAGGGCCTGGCAAATAGTCACTTCAAAAATGTTTATTGAGTAACTCACTGAAGGCACTATAGAAAGAACAAAGAAAAGCAGGATGAAAATGTTTTTTAAAGTTCTTAATATCCATCACTCACTTGATCTAAGCCACAGTCACATTCTTCACCAGTTTCCAGGATGCCATTACCACAAGTGGAAGTTCTATAAGATGGATCTAAATGTGGTCGATTCTGAAGACATTCAGCCTTTTTGGTAGACACAAAATTCTTAAAATCTTCCAGACTACAGGTACTAAATACTTTCACACCATTGGACTTCCTAAAAATAAATTGGGTCATCAGGTTTTTTTTTCTTTAAATCTAGTCCAAGCATTTTCACTAAAATGTAATATTGAAGAATCTACGATATGTAGTTCATGATCAATTTTGCTGTTAAATTTGCCAAAAAGAATGGAAGAGGGAAACTTAAAACTGTACAATGTTTTGAAGTTATATTATCAGAATATCCTTAAATTGTTTATATTCATTTTTATTTCTTATCTGCAAATTGAGGTGATGAACTAGATAACCTCTATAACCTTCCTATAAATCGAATATCTAGTTATTTATAAAAAATAATTAATTAAAATAAATTATTATAAAACAAGAAGTACTGGTTCATAATTCTAAAGGGATTTTCTAAAAGAATTATTTAGGCTAAAATCATTAATATCAAAATTCGCTGCAATTATAGAACAAAAGAATACTACTTTTTTTCCATAACAGAAATTTTTTTTAGATCTGACTTTATTTGTACTGGGGAGAAAGGGAAAGGGAGAAGTGAAATAGTGCAAATTATCTGCTATAAAAAAAGAGAAAAAGCTTTTATGGTAGATGGGAAATGGGAGAGGAGAGGAAGAGTGAGTGAATCTTACTCTCATCAGAATTGGCTCAAAAAGTAGACAGCATACATACTCAAGATGAGTAGAAAATTTTATCTTACCCTGCAGGAATATAGGAAAGGAATGGGACTTGGAAAGAGAGGGAAAGTGATAAAAGAGAGGATATATTCAGGAAAGGAGTGGGCAGTACCAAAATACTTTTGAGGAGAGACATGGTAAAAGGAGAGAAAAAATAATGGAGGAAAATACAAATAGCAATACTAATTGTAAAAACAATTTTGAAGCAAGTTTCCCTGATAAGATCACATTTCTCAAACATAGAGGGCACTGAGTCAAAATTATAAAAAAAATAAGAGCCATGGCCCAATTGATACCAAAAGAGATTTAATAAAAATTGGAAATTGAAGGATGCCCATCAATAGGGAAATGGCTCAATAAACTATGTATATGTTTGTGATGGAAATATGGGAAAATGTGATGGGATATGGGTTCTTTGGGAAATGATAAGCAGAATGCTCTCAGAAAAAAAAAAAAGGAAAGTCCTCCATGAACCCAAGCAAAGGGAAATGTACTATATACAAACTAATAGCAATGTTCTAGGATGACTTTTGTTATTCTTTGTACAATCATCCAGAAAACAACTGATCTCTATGAGTAAGGAAACAGATTCCTTACTCATAAAGAGATTTAATATTTTCGTCAGCATAATAAAGAGTGAATTTTGACGTTATATTGCTTAATAAACCTAGAATAGGAAATAAAAAATGAATGAATATGACTAAATATTTTAAGGAATAAGGAACTCATTGCAATCTGTCATCAGTTTAGAAAATGGTATTGCTACATATTTATATCATACCAGAATACCTCTATTTTAATAATAATTTCAACTTTACAAATATGCATTATAATTGAAGATGTATATAGAATTATGTTTTGGAGAAATCTTAAGAGATCATCTAAGTTCTAATCTCTCATTTAATATTTTTCTCAATTTTTATCCTGCTTCCTTACTCAGAGAGATCAGTTGTTTTCTCCCTTCCACTAAAGACAGAGTATAAAGAATTGGGTTTACCATAACAGAGAAACAATAAAACACTGAAATAGATTATTAGAGAATGTTCTTACATTGTTGGAGACACTGAAAAATAATAGATCAAAAACAAAACTTCACAAGATAAAAACAGATAAACAAGAAAACTACATTAAGCTGAAAGTAACCAAAGATAGCAAACTTAATATCTAAATAAAATAGGAAAATAAATAAAAATTAATGAAATTATAAGATATAGACAGTAAAAATAGACAGAAATTATAAAATACAGACAGTAATATAGGCAGGAGTTTCATCATCCCTTTCTCATTTTTGGACAAATCTAAGAAAAATGTGAACAAAAGTAAAACATAGAATTAAACAAAAGCTAAAAAATATTGTTCGCTATAGCAAAAAAAAAATTTAGAAATTCAGAGATTTTCCCAAGAAAAGGAGACAGTAACTTAACAACTGCAAGCAAAAATTTAAAGGTATGAACTCTATGAGTACCTATTAGACATAAATCAAGAAATAAGAAATGAAATAAAAACAATGGAGTAAAGAATTTGAAGGAAAATAGGTAGCTTAGAAGAGGAAATGGTTAACATTATATAAGAAATATATTCCTTGACAGTTTAATTAACCAATCCTGATTTAATAACAAAAATAAGACTATTTATTTCAAGACTCTCTCTCTCTCTCTCTCTCTCTCTCTCTCTCTCTCTCTCTTCATATATATATATATATGTGTGTGTGTGTGTGTGTGTGTATGTATTTCAAAAATTGGACAAAGAAAATAAAAAAGAATATACTGATTAAAAAGAAACAAAAGTACAGTTCACTCTAAAGGGATCTTATTCTTTTTTGAGGATTTGAAGAGACAAAAGAGTAAAAGGAGGAATATGATGTTGTATGAGGGAAGAATGAAGTAGAATTTACTATGTAAGACAGTATATATAAACATGATGGAAAGTATGATCATTATTTAAATTTCATTTTTTTCTGAAACAGAAAAACTTGGGTTTAAAACAAACACAATTTGGTATAGAAATAAATTGAACTCAACAGAGAAACAAGTAGAGACAAAGAGGGAGGGTTAAGAACAAGGCTAAAACCAAGACAGAATAGTCACAAGCAGAACAAACTCCTCTTCTCTGAAGGGAATATTAAGAGAGGAAAAAGAAAAGAAAGATCTAGAATCTAAAATAGGATCTAAGATTGCCCTTTAGGCAATGGGGAATGACTGGATAATTGTGGTTTATAAATGTTATGGAGTATTTTTTTATACTCCATTTTTTATATTCCAATACATTATATCTTTAATATATGATGAAAATAATTTCAGAGATTCCTAGCTAGTATAAACTAATTCAGAATAAGAAGAATCAAAAGAATAATTAATACAATAACAAAAACATTTTACAGAAAAATAACTTTGAAAGATTCTAGAACTTTGATCACTACAATGACCAATCATGTTTTTAGAAAAGCTATGCTAAACTACATTATCCATCTCTTGAAAGAGAAGTAATTTGTTTGACTTATTTGTTATATGAGATTTTTCTCTTCTTTTTTTTCTTAGTTTTTAATTGGGGAAAAAACTATAGGAAAGCTATCACTATAGCAATAGTGATATGAAGGGAAAAAAGAGGACTATAGTTTCTTTTTTAACAGATCTGAGTTCAAAGGAAACAACCAGGAAAATTTTGAAAGTAACATACAAAATTTACTATGTACTTTTTTTTTTAAAAAGTGGTATAAAATGAAATTCATAATTTGAGAAAGGATGCTATTTTTATCCTTTTAGAAAAAGGGAAATGTTCCTTTAAAGTTTAAGTTCTACATAGGGGTAAATTTCAGACAAATTGTAGTACATGATGACTGTGTAAACAGAACTTCTGTAAACAGAAAATAAATGAGAAGGCATTAGAATTAAGAATAGTTGGGAGAGGCTTCTTTAGAAGATAGGATTTTAGTAAGGGATTAAAGAAAGTCAGTAGAAGAGTATTAGCCCATTCCAGGTAGGAAGGACAGCCAAAGAAAATGCCCAGAATGAGAGATGGGATGTCTTGTTTGTGGAACACCCAGGAGGCCAGTGTCACTTGAATGAAGAGCATGTTTCTTGGAGTAAGAAGACTGGAAAGATTGGAGGGGAGTTATGAAGGGCTTTGAATGCCAGAGAGAGCATATTGTACTTGATACTTCAGACAGTAGGGAGTCATTTGAGTTTATGGAGTGAGGGAGGAGGGTGTGACCTGAGCTTTAGGAAAAATTATTTTGGTGGTCAAATGGAGGATGGACTAAAGCGGGAAGAGACCTGCGGCAGCCAGACCTGCCTGAAGGCTACTGCAATAGTTCAGGTGTGAGGTGGCCACCACAGGCTACTGCCACGGTTGTGGCAGAAAAAAGTATAAAACAGCTATGCAAGATTAAAAGATGTTTTGTTTTGTTTTCTCCCATTGGCCACATGGCATAGTGGATACAGTTCTGAATGTGGAGTCAGGAAGAACTGAGTTTCAATCTCACTACTGCCATTTCCTTGCTAGGTGACTCTGGGCAAGACCCTTTCTTCCACTGATTTTTCACTCCCAGATCTGTAAAATGGGAAACTTGAACTAGATGACCTCTAATATTGCTTCCAGTTCTAAATCTGTGATCCTTTGATTGGAGACTATTATGGCCAAGTGGTCAATCTTCTACTGAAAATAAGTTAACAAACATTGATAAAGTGCTTGCTGTGTGTTAGGAGAAGTCCAACACTGAGTGAGGTTTGCTGCTGCCCAGCAGGTTCAACATGGGAAGAATGAGGCCCTTCAGAAGCCTATTTTTAAAAGGGAATGGTTCAGTGAATATGGAAGAGAAAAAGGGATATATCTCAGAAATAAATATGATATTAAAACAAAAGGCATTAACACAAATGAGACAGTGTTTAAAAGAAGAAAAACAGGAAAAGTGAAACCAAATCAATAATCAAGAAAACATGTAACTGGTATAGATGGATTCCCCTTTGCAATCCATCTTCTTCTTTTCTGTGAATTGGATCCCTCCTTAAATCCTCAAGTTGTCCAATACCCATATTCTTACTGTCATGATTCATAAGCCTTATCTTAAGATACTTTTCATTTTGGTCAAGGATCATAATCACAGTTGGCTTACCTATTTATTCTTAGTTCAATGTTCACTTCCTTCATTCGTCAAATATGCAGTCCATTGTGGTAAACACATTTATTATTATTATACGAAAGCTTATTGTTTGTGTTTGTCATAAATTGATTCATAATAATTATTTTTATATAAGAATTAAATACCTATATCTTATATAGTCCAAGGAACATAAAATATGCATTCATCTACTATTCATGTCAACACAGTAGTAAAAGAATGCTAGTTCTTTTTAATTCAGTATGTATTTAGTGACTAAACCAAAAGTTCATGCCTAAGTATAAGGCTCTGCCAAAAGGTATACAATGAAGTTAAATAGATTATCTACAACATCTGTTTCCACAATATATAATTTGATTGAGGATGAGGGTATTGGTCAATACTGTTAATGAATAGTATAAGTTCTGCCCACATTTAGAATATTAGCTGATAAAAACACCCATATATTTAAATATATGTATATATATATATATATATGCATGCCTATATTAAAACAAAAATTTAATTTTACTGTGATAGATATTTGCTAAAGAAAACATCTTACACTGCTTCCGGGTTCATTATGCAGACAGGTCTTGTACAGTGACAGCTTTCAGCATCATCATAAACTAATCCCATGTTATGACCCAATAACTGAGCAATAATAACTGAAAATGCTTCCAGATTTAATGTTCGTGAATACTAAAAATTAAAAAAAAAACAGAAAAATTACCAACACTGAAGATCTAATAATTCATTTTACTGGGGAAAATGAAAGAATTAAAATAAAATGAACAATAAACTTGCAAACTCTAAATGGAACACTATTTAATTCAATTCAGCAAACATTAACTAAGCATCTCCTATGTTAAGGGTCTGCATCTATACTTTGGACATACTTCCAAGAATGATAGAATCCCTCAAGGAACTTGAAATCTCTCTCTCTCTCTCTTTTTTTTTTTTAGATTTAATTTTGCCACTTAGAATATGCTGTTGAATGCTTTTTTTTTATTATAACTTTTTATTGACAGAGCCCATGCCTGGGTAATTTTTTTACAACCTGATCCCTTGTACTCACTTCTGTTCTGGCTTCTCCCCTCCTTCCCTTCACCCCCTCCCCCAGATGGCAAGCAGTCCTATACATGTTAAATATGTCACAGTATATCTTAGATACAATATATGTGTGTAGAACCGAATAGTTCTCTTGTTGCACAGGAAGAATTGGATTCAGAAGGTAAAAATAACCTGGGAAGAAAGACAAAAATGCAAGCAGTTTACATTCATTTCTCAGTATTCTTTCTTTGGGTGTAGATGCTTCTGTCCATCCTTGATCAATTGAAACTGAGTTAGATCTTCTCTTTGTCAAAGAAATCCACTTCCCTCAGAATACATCCTCATACAGTATCATTGTTGAGGTATATAATGATCTCCTGGCTTTGCTCATTTCATTCAGCATCAGTTCATGTAATTCTCTCCAAGCCTCTCTGTATTCATCCTGCTGGTCATTTCTTACAATAATATTCCATAACATTCATATACCACAATTTACTCAACCATTCTCTAATTGATGGGCATCCATTCATTTTCCAGTTTCTGACCACTACAAACAGGGCTGCCACAAACATTTTGGCACATACAGGTCCCTTTCCCTTCTTTAGTATCTCCTTGGGGTATAAGCCCAGTAGTAACACTGATGGATCAAAGGATATGCACAGTTTGATAACTTTTTGAGCATAGTTCCAGATTGTTCTCCAGAATGGCTGGATGTGTTCACAATTCCACCAACAATGTATCAGTGTCCTAGTTTTCCCACATCCCTCCAACATTCCGCATTATCTTCCCCTGTCATTCTGGCCAATCTGACAGATGTGTACTGGTATCTCAGAGTTGTCTTAATTTGCATTTCTCTGATTAATAATGATTTGGAGCATATTTTCATATGGCTAGAAATAGTTTCAATTTCTTCATTTGAGAATTGTCTGGAACTTGAAATCTCTTAAAGAGGATAGGAAGTACATAAATAAGTCTAACAAAATTTAGAATATGAATACACCCATAATCAATGTAAAATAGAGTGGCATGAAATATCTGATTAGGTAATGATCAAATTTATTTGTAGGTATTAACAGAAAGCTTACTTAAAGAGTTATTGAGCCAGACCTTGAAAGAAAAGAATTCAAGAAGTTGGGGTATGGGGAGGAGGGCAGCTATGTATGTAGCACAGTAAACAGAGCTGACTTTGGAGTTAGGAGAACCTGAGTTAAAAGCCTATCTCAGATACTCACTAGCTACATGATCCTGAAGAAGTCATTTAACCTTGCTTGCCTTGGAAAAAGGAAAGGAAGGAAAAGAGGAGGAGAAAAAGGAGGAAGAAAAGAAAAAAGAGGAGAAGGCGGACCATAGCTTTACCTATAAAGAGCAGAGAAAAAGTTTCCCCAAGACATCCATTGCATATTTTATTTAAATATAATGATAAATAATGAGGAACACAATGAATACAGTAAGGAAGAATTTCAACAGTCTATATAAATAATAGTTATATTAATTAAATAATTCCATACCATAGCAACAACACCAGCATAGCTTCTTTCACACACCTTTCCTTGAAATGTTGCTCCCACATATTTAAATCTATTCCTATAACTTAAGCACAAAAATAAAGCTGTATTAAAAAGACAAATCTTTGAGGAAGAGACAAAATAAGCTTCCTCATGCTTGAGCTGATTCTTGGAAAGTAGTCTCATTCTCTTGCCAGAACTGTCGCTGAAGCCTTTTTAAACATGGGTAGAGTCTTCTAGAGCTTCTGCCCCATTGGCAGAGCTTTGCAAAAGGCAGGGTCACCTCCACAACATAGTAAGGAAGTGAAATAGAATTTTATGGGTGTCAGACTAAGGAAACATCATAGTTTATGAAGAATGAAAAATAAACATTAGTTAAATGATAATGAAAAGGCAGGTACATGGTAAGTGTGAGCAAGAGGCACCATGTAACAAATACAGAACTAAGATCCCAAGTAATGGATGTTAGTAATGAAATTTATGATTATAAAAGAAGTTGGGATACACTAGCATCCTCATGAAGTTGGAAAAAATTGTGAAATCCACTTAGTATGTCATGTGGACACTCTGTGGTAAAACTGGGAATGGACAAGAGTTGCATAGGATAGTGAGGAATGGATAAGTTATTATCTAGACAATTAAAGGGAAAACATCAATGAGATTTCTTTTCTGAGAAAATTTATTACCTGAAAACAATAAAACTCAAAATAGAAATTTCTTGCTGGCAATTGATTACTAGACAGAGATAGACACAAATAATACAGCGCATCCCATTCAGTGAAATTGGCCTAATAATTCCAATATTCCAGCACAGGAAATTAGGACTCAAGATTACCAGTAATCTGTAACTGTTACTCCAATAATCCTTCATCAGTTTTCAGTCCTTAATCTTATGATATTTTACACTGTTAATCATTCACTCCTTTTTTTGGTGGGTTTTTGTAACACTGTTCTCTATTCATTCTTCTTCTGTCTATATGATATAGCACCTTCTCAGTTCCCCTAAATATAAATACTTCTATGAATGGATATATCTCAGGGCTCTCTCCTCTCTTTCTTGGTGCTTGAATTAGTTCCCATGGATTCATTATCATTTCAACACAGAAAACTCCATACTCCACATACCTAGCCCTCATCTCGCTACTGAGTTCCAGACCCACAGCACCAGCATTTACTTGATATCTCTACCTGAATGTCTCATTTAGGACCTCAAACTCTATATGTCCTAAACAGAGTTCATTATTTTTCTTCTAACCTCAACTTTCTTTCTAATTTGACTTTTTTCTGTCAAGAGCACCACAATCCTTCTAGTCATCTCCAAAAGTCACCTTTAACAATTTTCTCTCCAATACTCTACCACATCCAATCACTTGACAAGTCTTATCAATTCAATTTTTTACATGTCTTCATTTTCCTTCCTGTCACTCGTATGGATATTAATCTACATTCTACACTGCCATTCCCTCATATAGGAACCTTTCCTAGACTACTAGAATAGACTTCTAATTGGCCTCCCTATTTTTAGTCTCTTCATCTCCCCAATTCATGCTCCATTGAGCTGCCAAACTGATACTACTAAACATAGGTCTGACTATGTGACTTCTCTTATTCTGGAATTTACAGATCTACTGCCAATATTGCATTTACAATCTATATTTACTATCCAATCTTGCACCACTTCATGCATTCTATTCTTCAGCTAAACTAGCCTAATTGCTATTTCCTATATGTCACACTTTACCTCACATCTCTGCATTTTTATATACTGCCTCCCTTGCCTAGAAATATTCTTCCTCTTTACCTCTGCCTCTTGAAATCCACATCTACCTTCAAAGTTCAAGTGCAAACTTCTGTGTGAAGTGTTTCCTGACCACCCCCTCCAAATTGTTAGTGTTCTTCCTCTCTATAATTACTTTGTATTTAATTTGTATATATTTTATATTTACTTATCTTTGGGAAATGGGTTTTGTGCAATAGAATGTAACTTTCTTGAAGCTCTCAGAGCTTCAAGCTATTTTTAATAGAGCTATTTTGGGCTATTTTTAACTTCTGCCTTTTTGTCTTCAGTGTCTATCACATCAGCAGACATATAATAAATGCTTGTTTAATAGAATTGCCTATTCTGGAGTCATAGAAACAAGCAGATAAATTCTAGTTTTCCTGCAAGTGGGCATGACATTCAGCAGGTGATTGAAGCAGAATTCAGCACTAGGACATTCTGAAACTGAGTAGACTGGAAAATTGAACTGGCAAGGAATTGCCATAAGGAGTAACTATTTGCTTTTTTCCCCCTCATCCATCCCCATTAACAACTCCCTTTATTTTTCTTAGCATACATTTTTCATCTACTTAATTTCTCTTTCCTTTTCCTACTCATCATGATCTCCTCTCTCTTTTTCTCCTCCCCCTCCCCCCTCTGCTTCTCTCTGTCTCTGTTCTGTCCCTCTGTCTCTCCGCTTCTCTCTGTCTCTGTCTCTCTCTCTCAATCTCTCCCTCCCTCCTTTTCTGTCTCTGTCTCCCTGTCTCTTTATTTGTGTCTCTGTCTCTCTATGTCTTTCTCTGTCTCTGTCTCTCTTTTTTCTCTGTCTCTGTCTCTCTCCCTTCCTCCCCCTCACAGTCTCTCCATCTCTCTATGTATCTCTCTCTGTGTCTCTGTCTCTCTTTGTTTTTCTCTGTGTGTTTCTGTTTCTGTTTCTGTCTCTGTCTCTCTCTCTCTCTCTCTCTCTCTCTCTCTCTTCCCTCCCCCCACTGTTTTCCTCATTGCCTTTTTTCTGATTACGTTCCAACCTCTTCCCATGAAAACATGTTCTATATCCTTATTCTTGCTTTTGTCTTCTCAGGACATAAAAATTCTTAGTCCCAATAACTATTAAAGCAGCTCAGTGGTTCAACAGAGAGAATCTGGAGTCAAGAAGACCCAAATTTGAACACTTCCTCAGTGGCTTTCTAGCCATGTGCCCCCAAGCATGCCACTGTTTACCTCAGTTTCTTCATCTACAAAATAGAAATAATAATGGTGCCTATCTCCCTAAGTTGTGGGATCAAATAAGACAATATATGTAAAGTCTTTTTGCAAACCTTAAAGCATTGTATAAATGGATTGAACCCCATTCATTTGTTAAAACTCTTTTCTGACTTATAAATTAGAATTATGAAATGCTGTAGCTTACATAATTAGGAATCTCAAGAGAAAATAGACACAGCAGTTATTTATTAGGTATCTCATCAACACTAAAATCTAACTTTGAATTTTTACGATTTTAATGTATTAACTTGTCTTACATAGTTATAAAATCAACTGTTATGAAAGAAGTTTAAATAAATTACTTTGAATCAACTTTATAAATTAAATTTAATAATTAAATTTATTTGCAAAAATAAAAAATCACCTTTAATTTTATTATATTATGCTATTATTAAGGCAATTATTAACACATGAGTTAAGGAGCTTTATCTAAAGAATGACTATATTTCTGAAAAGAATATATTAATTAGTACTTCACAGAGCTATTCTAATAGCAAATAAAGAATATAGCCAAACATTTCACAAAGATATATTACAAACTGTAGTAACTAATATTGCCAATATTAGAATTGAAAAAATTATAAAAATGTAAAAAAATATGAAGCAAGAATTTTCAAATAAGTCACTTCCCTATAACAGTCTACAATTTTACCTCTTTTTCTTTTGATTTATTCATATTTTTAAAAATTCCAATTGTACTTGAAAACATTTGTGTCCTGACTCTCTTATCTCTAGCCTGCTTTGTTCTGCTCTGCTCTGATCATCTCCAGGTTAGACATGGAATAACATCTAGTTAACGTCTAGTTAATTTCTAGTTGACATTGGTCAAAAAGACTGAGACAGGGTTCAACAACAAAGTTAATTGAGTTGGGGGGAGCACACCAATTGGGAATTCACGGATCATAATACTGAGAGGGTATTACCTTTTGAACCTGCAGAGATAAAGTAGTCAGAAAATTTCTGGGAGCAAGTGGGAGTTGGAGAAAGTTGACCTCAGGAAATGCTACACTTACATAAGTAAAACTGCCACATCATGCCTCCTTAGAACAAGATAAGATTCTTTCCATTTTAAAAATCTCTTCAATAATTCATCAGATTCTCCAGCAGTGTTGATTTTGTTTTTGTCTATCCATAACTCCAAGGAAGACAGTACAATAGTCAAGTTAAATGAGCTATACATCTAAAAATGGAACAGATATGGAATACATATTCAAATACCACTTATCTAAATTAACATTTGAAATAAGCCTGACTCCAATTAGTTGATTATATCCCTTAGTGAAATAAACTATTTATGCAGTAAATAAATGAATAATAAATAGGGGACTTTATAAAGTACCATGGCAGCTATTAAAAAAATATCTAAAATAGTGGTTCTCAAATTTTTGGTCTCACACTTTGGATTTAATATTCTTATAAATTGTTGAGAATTCCAAATAGGTTTTGTTTGTGAGCTGTGTATATGTGTTTACCGTATTAGGAATCAGAACTAATATATTTTTAAATATTAATTCATTTGGAAATATCAACAAACAAAATATTAACAAATATGTTAAAATACTCAAGAGATATATATATTGTATATATGTGTATATATATGTGTGTGTATATATATATATATGTGTATATATATACATATATGTGAACATATACACAATATATGTGTATAGATAGATATAGATATATATCTATCTATACACATATATTGCCTACTATGTGTCAAGCACTGTGCTAAATTCTGGGTATACAAAAAGAGGCAAAAGACAGTTCTTCCTCTCCAGGAACTTACTATCTAAAGGGGAAAAACAACATGCAAATAAATATAAACAAAACAAGTTACATTGTATACAGGACATATAGGAAATTAACAGGAGAAAGGCACTGGAATTGAGAGGGACTGGGGAAGGCTCTCTGTGGAAGGCAGGATTTTAGTTGGGACTTAAAGGAATCAAGGGAAGTCAGTAGTCAGGGAAGAGGAGAGGGCGTACTCCAGGCAGAGGAAAAAGTCAGAGACAATATTGAACTCCGGGAGACAAAGTGTCTTGTTTATGGACTAGACAGGAGGCAGTATCACTAGCGTGAAATATATTTGTTGAGGAATAAGATATAAGAAGACTGAAAAGTTAGGAGAGGGACAGCTTACAAAAGGTTTTGAATGTCCAACAAAGCATTTTGTATTTGATCCTGGAAACAATAGAAAGCTACTAAAGTTTGAGTATGGAGGGGTGACATGATTGGACTTGAGCTTTTGGAAAATCACTTTGGCGGTTGAATGAAGAATTGATTGGAATGGGGAGAGACCCAAAAAAGGCAGATCCACCAAAAGTCTATTCCAATAGTCCAAAAATGAGATAATGAGGAGCTGCGCCAGGGTGATGCAGTGTCAGAGAAGAAAAGGAAGTATATTGAAGAGAATTGCAGAGTTGAAATCAATACTTCTTGAAAACAGCTTGGAAATAGGGGCTGAGAGTGAAAAATCCAAGATGACTCCGAGTTTGCCTGCTTGAGGTACTAGAAGGATGGGGTAACACTCTACAGTAACAAGGAAAAGTAGCATCATTTTCATATTTATACAAATCTCTTTAATGTCTTTCTTTAAAAAAGATAGGCATTATAACTACTTCATTCAATTTGTTGAAGTATTGTTTTGGTTGAAGTTTATGAAGAAAATCTGGCCTCACATGGATATATGAAAAGACAACTTCACTTGATCAAGAGAGGAGTATTTTAACAGACAAAAATATCTTAGTATTATTACAAAAATTGTCAGCCTTTGCAGGCCCATAGAAGAGTTTCTGGAAATCCCAAAGGTCTGTAATCTTCACTTTGATAAATGCTCATCTAAAGTAGCATAAATCAAATGTCTATTTTATGAAATAACTTAGTGTCCTCTATTTGGAGTCATGATACTTAGATTTTAACCTTGACTTGATACTTTCCAAGCTGGTTAATAATAGGCAAGTTACTGAACTCTCAGAGATCAGTTTCCCCATCTATAAAATGAGGCTTACACAATAATTAGTCTTCAGGATTGTTGTAAGGAAAGAATTTTGTAAATTATTGAAATTTTTTGTGAATATGAATTATTATGTTTTGATTGTCCCTATATTCTATTTAATGAATCAGGATATGGTTTTTCTAAAATAAGGAACAAAAACACCCTTTATCACCAGTTGAACCTGTTCTACAAATTATAATGTTATATTCCTGCCTGGGACAATTTCACATATCAAGAAACATTAAAAGGCAAAAACTTACTGTGCTGACAAGTCCAGTAACCATGGCAATTTTCTGAGTAACAAGATTTGCATCAGAACCCATAAATTCATACTGAAAAAATATAATGATTTTTAAGTCTAAGTAAAATAATTTAATGCTATACTTTCTTTAGATATAACATTTGCCCTGAGGAACTAGGTAATTATTCAGTAAACACTATCCATTGATTCAAAATGTAAATCTTAAGTTTGGAGAAGCAATTAATTTTGCATAATGATAACATTACTCAATTTTAGAGTTTGTATTTTACTGTATTTTAGAGATTGAGAAATCTTTGAAGTTAAGAAAAATGTAGTTAAACTCTCAACCACTATATCTAGGAAGATGTAAGAGAATTAATCATGTTTCCTCTCACTGTCTTTAAGCTAAGTGACTAGTCATTAAGAAGTAAAAGTTTTAAAATTCTCTGGAATCTTCCTTTACTTTCTGTCATTAATGTTCCCAAGTAATTCTAAAACAAAATTTTAAATATTCCTCACTAAGTTTATGATATAAAATTTTAAAAATCAGTTTTCAAAATTTTAGATATATTAACAAAAAAGATTATTTCTATTATGTGATTTGAAAAGAAAATTATGGACAACAGTGTACTACTATTTTGAGTCTCTGTAGATTATTGAATATATTAGTTCAGTTATATAGAACGACTATAGAATTATATATGATATTATACAAGATCTGGATCATACTAAGTATTGAAAGTGTTGAAAATAGAGAAGGAAATCAATATTAGCATCAGACAATTTTTCTTGGATTTAATTTTATTCATTTTGAAATGGAGAAATAAGATGAGAGGAAAAATAAGCTATCACCAAGATTAGTAAAGACAAAAAAAATTAGAAAAATGGACTTACCAGATTTTTTTCCACTACAACATGCATTTCTAGATAGCCAGAGAATGATGATAAATAATCTAATTGAGACTAAAAGTTTAAAAAGAAATACAAAGGAACATGTCAATACTTAATATTTCTCTTATATTTTTATCTAATTTTTGAAACTTTTGGGGTATTCTTAATGAACTGAAAACAGCAGGACATTTAGAAACTAAAAAATAATGGATATTTGATAATCATAATCCCACCATAGGAATATTCATCCAAATCCCCAAAACTACAAGACTACATATGTTCTAGGAAAAGCAGCTGTAAATGACTTTACTATTCTCAGATGTACAATGGATTCATGACTACTTGAAGGACTTATGATTAAAAATCTATCCATACCCTGTGCATCTGAATATCTTCTCTCTCTCTCTCTCTCTCTCTCTCTCTCTCTCTCTCTCTCTTTCTCTCTCTCTCTCTTCGTCTCTTTCTCTCTCTTTTTCTCTCTCTCTTTGTCTCTCTCTCTCTCTCTCTCTCTCTCTCTCTTTCTTAACTATTTTTCTTGAGAGCTTTTTCTTTTATTTAGGGTGACAGATCTATGTTTTCTTTCACAATATGACTTTTACAGAAATGTTTTGCATAACTTCACATATGGTTTCTTAATGGAGAGTGGAAATGGGGATAAAGGAGAGAATCTGAAACTCAAAATTTTTTTAAAGATAAATGTAAAAAAATTAACATAATTGGGGAAAATATTAAATGATACTATATTACTTTGCTTCTTATATTTTTATTAATTTTTTCAATTAACAAAAATCTAATTTCTTTCTACCACCCCCCAATCACCATTCCTTTTAAATAGAAGGAGGAAAAACCCTCATAAACTATGCATCATCAAGTAAAACAAAATTCCCACATTGACTATTACCTAAAAATCTCTCTTGAGCTGGGACCCAAATGCATGTTTCATCAAGAATCCTCTCTAGTCATGATAGTTAATTGTATTGATCAGAATTGTATGTCTTTATATTGTTTTTGTGCCTACTATGTGTCAGGCTGTGTTAAGTTCTGGGAATATAAAAGGTGGCAACAAAACAAGCTATTCTAGAGAACCTCAGAAACTAATAGGGAGGACAAGATGCAATAAATATGTATGTTATATAAAAGATAAATAAGAAATAATTAATGGAGAGAAAGCATTAGAATTAAGAAGGGTTTGGGAAAACTTTCTTTAAAAGATGGGAGTTGGAATTTAAAGTAAGCCTATGAGGTCAGTTGGTGGAATTAAGGAGGGAGAATGCTCCAGATATGTAGGACATCCAGAAAAAATGTGTGGCATAGAGGGGAAGTATCTCATTTGTGGAAGAACCAGGAGGCCATTGTCACTGGACCAGAGAGTATAAAAGGCAGAACAAGTAAGGTGTAAGAAGACCAGAAAGAGAGGACCTGGTTAGATTATGAAGGGCTTTGAACACCAAACAGAACATTTTATATTTGATCCTGGAACTGATTAGGAGCCCCTAGAATTTATTGAGTAAGTGATGTGCCATGATTGGACCTGCACTTTGATGACTGAATTGAGGATTGATTGGAGTAGGAAGAGACTTGAGGAAAGCAGATCCACCCACAGGTTATCACAATAATCCAATTGTAAAGTGATCTGCACTAGAGTAACAGCAGTATCAGAAGAGAGGAGGAGGAAACATATTGGAGAGATATCACAAAGGTGAAATCAATAAGTCTCAACAACAGACTGGATATAGGAGGTAGGAGGTAGGATATAGGGAAATGTGCAGGATAACTCCTAAGCTACAAGCCTGAGAAAATGGGAAAATGGCATTACCTTCTACAGGTAAGGGTGTGGATGGGGGTGGCATTGATAGGAAAATAGAAGGGCTTCTGTTTTGGATATATTTTGCTTAATATGTTTATTAGCCATCCAGTTCAAGATGTCTGAAAGGCAATTGGAAATAAAAGGGTAGAGGTCAGCAGAAAGGTTAGGGAAAAATAGATCTGAGAACCATCAGATGGCAAAAATCCATGGGAGTTAATGAAACCACCAAATAAAGTTATCTAGAGGGAGAAGAGAAGAGGAATTGGGGCAGAATCCTACAATTAGAGGGTATGATCTGGATAAGGATCCAGGAAAAGAAATGAGTATTAGTCTGATAGATAGGAGGAAAACCAGGAGAGAGCGGTGTCCTCAAAAAAACAAAACAAACAAACAAAAAAAAACAGAAAAGAGAATATCAAGGAGGAAAGGGCTATGTACAATATCAAATGCTATAGGAAGCTTCAGTAGAATGTGGACTAAGAAAAAGTCATGGATTTGGCAGTTTCTATTGTTAAATAAATTGTTCTCCTAGTTCTGCCTCCTTTATTTTGTACCCATTCATAAAAGACTTATCAGAGTTCCCTAAAACTCTTTTCTTCATTTCTTATTGCACAAAAGTATTCTATTACATTCATATGTCATAACTTCTTTAGCCATTCACCAATTAATAATCACTTCATTTCTAGTTCATCACCAAAAAGAGAGCAGTTATAAATAAATATATACTGGCATTTTCATTTTTTATTTCTTTAGGAAATAGGCCTAGTAATGATATTGATGGATCAATCAATTCACATAGTTTAAAAACTTTGGAGACATGGCTTCAAATTGTTTTTCAGAATAATTAGCTAGTTAAAGCTTTTGCAGAAATTTACAGATCAAACCAGCAATACATTAATATATATGATTCCCTATAGCTCCTCTAGTATTTGTCATTAATGAAACTCTCAATTTTGAAAATCTCATAGGTATGAGGTAAGATTTGAGAGTTTAATTTTGCACTTTTCTAATTTTAATTAATTTTGGAACATCTTTTCACACATTCATCTATCTAATACTAGCTTGTATTTTATCCCTAGAGAGCTGCTTTTTCATATCCTTCAACTATTTCTCAAGTGAGATATGGCTATTATGCTAATAAATCTGAATCAGTCTTCTCTATATCTATCTTAGAAAATAGGTCTGTATCAGAGAAAACTGCTTCAGAAATTTTTTTACACAATTTATCTGTTTCCATTCTAATTTTGACTATATTTATTGTACATGTGCAAAACCTTTTAAATTTTATATAATCCAAATTATCCATTTTACCTTCTCTGATGCTCAGTATCCTTCTGATCATAAACTCTTCCCCTATGCATAGATTTGAAAGCTCATTTTTTCCCTTGCTCTTTTAATGTCCAAGTCCTATACTTATTGAAAGTTCCTCTTGCTGTGTGATATGAGTTTACATTCTTTATCTACTTTCTGCCACATTGCTTTCAAGGTTTCAAAGTTTCTGTTGAATAGTAAGCTCTCAGCCAGTAGTTAACTCAGAAAACAGAAGTAGATGGCAGAATGGATCAAAAGACAGATTTCAAAAATATATTGTGTAAAAGACACACATTTGGGACATAAAGGCACATACAGAGTTGAAATGCAGGGGTGATATAGAGTCTATTATACTTCAACTGAAGTAAAGAAGAAAGGGGTCAGAAAAAGCAAAAGCAAAACCATACCTAATTGAAAGAGATAGTTAGGAAAACTACATTCTACTAAAAAGTACCAAATATTTACAAATATATTTTTAAAAGTTTACAGTAGATTTTTCTAATAATGATTCATTTTTCAAATATATAGAAAACTCAATTTTATAAAAATAAGAGCCATTTCCAAACTGATAATCAAATCATACTTGTGCCCTTTGTCCATGCAGACAGTAATTGTAAGCTTTGCATATAATGTCCATGTGTCTAATTGTGAAGTTTAGTCTTTTCTTTATTGATAAGTAGGTTGTTCAAGCATTTTTTCAGATTGTAATTCCTTAGAATGCTTTAAATAAAGCATTTGTAAGGTCGTCATCATAACAAAAAGTCAGCTGCAATTATGACAATATTCTCAGCATGTAAGTGATAAATTTCTTCTTCAGAAAAATTGAAAAGAACTTCAGAATTACTACAGAAGTAATCTGTCACTCAATCCAGTTCTTTTACCTTAACTGTACATCTTCTCCTGTTGCAGTCAGGTGCCTGTTTAAGGCAATGTCCATTCATATGTAGCTATGAAATAGTCACCCATAGTTGCTGCAATAAATAGTCTTAGCAACCATTGCTGTGATGACACTGGCAATTCTAGTTCCTAGTTCCAAGCTCATACAGAGTGCAACTTCTGAATAGGTCACACTGGAACAGTATATAGTCAGCCAAAAAGAAAGTTTCCTGCTACACCTGTTGGACAGTATCTTCCAGAAGGATGACCATGGTGTGCTCTCGTTTAAGCATATACTGATATTTTCCTGTTCTTTTTCTTCGGTGAAATTTTCTGCTCCCTGGGTTAGAATTTTAGCATGTATCTTATTTCTCTATGAATCTTTTTTATCTTGACTCGGAGAAAACCTGTGGCAGTCTTACCATTTCCAAGTCACCATTATTATCCAACAAAGCTTCTAATCTCATGCACAGGACTTGGTTCCCGTCTTCTGAGTGCATCATCATGCAGTGTTAAACTGGATAGAAGCATCTTTATAACAGCCTTCGATATTAGCACAGAATCTGACACAGAACAGGCCTCAGCGGCCTTTGTTGAATGAATGAATAAAGACATTAAATACTGTGGTAAAAAGGCAGGTAAGCTGAAGAATGGAGAGAGTGACATGAAGTCAAAAGATTGTGGGCATATGGATGGACATTCAGATCATTCCCTACACCCAATCAATCACAAATCCAACCATAGTTTTAGCTGAGTCACAGTTGATACCCCTGCTACATCTGACCATCTGTCAGCAAAACCCAAGCATTTGAGGGGAATATGTTAGATCAATATTAATAATAACTAGCATTTTTGTTTAAGATAAGATTTGGAAAATGCTTTGTATATGCCATTTTATTTGATTTTCACACAAACCTTAGGAGGCTGGTGCCATTATGATCCCCATTTTACAAATGATGAAACTGAAACAAAGAGAAGTTACGTATCTTACCCTAGTTCACATAGATAATAAGTGCCTGAGACAATATTCAAACTCAGGATTACCAGAGTCCAAGTTTAACACTAGCCATTATACTACCTAGCCTCTTAATGTCTTTAAAAAAGAATCCTATCATAAAATAAATCCACACAAATCATCAGCACTTCTATATATTACTAACAAAAAATAGCAAGATAAACTCCATTTAAAATAACTGGAGACAAAATAAAATATTTGGTGTCTATCTGCCAAGACAAGCCCAGGAACTATATGAACACAATTACAAAGCACTTTGCACACAGACAAAGTCAGATCTAAACAACTGGAAAATATCAATTGCTCACAGGTAGGCCAAGGTAATATAAATAAAAATGATAATTCTACCTAAATTTGTCTACTTATTCAGTGCCATTCAATCAAAACAATTATTTTATAGAGCTAAAAAATTAATAACAAAATTCATCTGGAAGAACAAAAGGGTAAGAATATCAAGGGAAGTAATGAGAAAAATATAAAACATTGGCCTAGCAGTACCAGACCTAAAACTCTATTTATTATAAAGCAACAGTCATCAAAAAATATGCTACTGGCTAAGTAATAAAAGTGGTGGATCAGTTGAATTGGTTAGATACACATGGCACAATAATCAATGACTATAGTAATCTAGTTTTTTGATAAATGCCAAAACTCCACTTTCTTGGATAAGAATTCATTATTTCACAAAATATGTTGGGAAAATTGGAAAATAATATGTCATAAACTCAGCATAGACCATATCAAAACTAGGTCAAAGTGGGTACATGATTTAGGTATAAAGGTTAAAAAAAAAAAAGCAAATTAGGAAAGCAAGGAATAATTAATTTATCAGATCTTTGAAGAAGGGAAGAATTTATGGCTAACAAAGAACTAAAGAATATTACAAAATGCTAACTTTTGCACAAACAAAACAACATAGCTAAGATTAGAAGGGAAGCACAAAGGTGGAAAAAAAATTTTTTTACAGCCAGTGTTTCTGATAAAGGCCTCATATCTAAAATATATAAAGAATTGTCAAATTTATATGAATATGTCATTCCCAATTGATAGTCAAAAATATGAACAGACATTTTCAGATGAAGAAATTATGAAAAAATGCTCTAAATCACTATTGATTAGGGAAAGGCAAATTAAAACAACTCTGAGGTACCACTACACACCTCTCAGACTGACTAAGATGACAAAAAAAGATAATGATAAATGTTAGAGGGGATGTGGGAAAACTGGGACACTAATGTATTGTTAATGGAGTTGTGAAATGATTCAAACATTCTGGAAAGCAATTTGGAACAATGCTCAATAATAATATTCAGTCATTTCTCAGTTAATGGACATTTATTCATTTTTCAATTTTTTGCCACCAAAAAGAGTTGATAAAAACATTTTTGCACGCGTCCTTTCCCCTCTTTTATTATTTCCTTGGGATAAAGACCCAGAGCTACTGTTGGGTCAAAGACTGTGCACACTTTTATAACCCTTTGTTCCAAATTTTAGAAAGGACTGGAAAGATTTACATGAACTTATGCTAATCAAAACAAGCAGAAACACGAATAATTACACTGTACACAGTAACAGCAAGGGTGCATAATGATCAACTATGACAGACTTGGTTCTTCATAGCAGTTCAATGATCCAAAACAATCCGAATAAACTTTGGATGGAAAATGCCATCTGCTTCCAGAGAGAGAACTATGGACACTGAATGTCAATCAATACATGCTTTGTTCAGTTTTTTTTCTTCTTCTCTTTTTTGTTTGTTTTTTTTCTTGTGGTTTTTCTCTTTTGTTCTGATTTTTCTCTCCCAACATGATTCATGAGAAAATGTTTTTAAAAAGCATGTACATGTATAACCTGAATAAAATTATAAAAATAAACAAACAATAAAAAAGAATCCTATCAAACTTTTTTAGAAAAAATTGCATATATGATACAAACTGTTTTTAGAAATTGAAAATAAAGCACATTTAAAAATTCTTTTTTTATGAGATATATTCCTAAAAACTAGGCCAAGGTAGGATAAGCAAAGAAAAAAAGAAACATAGACCAATGTTGCTCATGAATAGTAATTAAATAAATAAAAAGCCAGGGTGAAAACACTATGACACTCAAAGCACTGCAAAACTAACCTGCTACTTCAACCTGGCTTTCAAGAGAACCAATAACTCCCACAGGTCTCAAGGAGATCCAGTAAGATTAATCCTATCGAGAAATATTTTCCTTAGAAACATGCTTGAACTGAAACACATGAACAAAGTATTTAAGTCAAAGTTTTAGGAAAAACTCTCCTGGTTCTATAGCTAATTCCACTCTCTTTTTTTTGAGTTCTAGGTTTTCTCCCTTACCCCTATCCACAATTAAGAAACTACAAGTGAAGTTATGTAAAACATTTCCATAAGTTATGAAAGAAACCATAGATCTTCCACTCTAATGAAAATAAAAACCCTCAAGAAAAGTTAAGTTAGAAAGAAAGTGAGAGAGAAAGAGAGAGGAGAGAGAAGAGAAAGGAAGAGAGAGAGAGAAGAGAAAGGAAGAGAGAGAGAAGAGAAAGGAAGAGGGAGAGAAGAGAAAGGAAGAGAGAGAGAAGAGAAAGGAAGAGGGAGAGAGAGAGAGAGAATGCTTTTATTTACATTCAGTTTCTATCAGTTTCTTCTCTGCTTACATATAGGATTTACATAAGAGATAGTATGGATTATTAATTGTAAAACTGAAAATAACAAAGTAATTTATAGCTGGTCATCTCAGAATCTATTTCACTTTGTTCATGGAGGACTTTCAAGGTTTCTTTCTTTTTTCCTGAGAGGATGCTGCTCTTCATTTCCCAAAGAATTATAAATAATATTCCATCAGAGAAACTTGCTTCAAATTTTTTAAATTACTATTGCTAATTATATTTCCTCCGGTTTATTCTCTCTTCCCTTTCACCCTGTCCCTTCTCAAAAGTATTTTGCTACTTACAACTAACTCCGTCCTTCAATATGCCTTCTCTTTTATCACTCTCCCCCTCTTCCCATATCCCATTCCCCTCCTATTTTTCTTCAGGGTAAGATAAATTTCTATACCCTTATTGAGCATGTAATGTTATTTCCTATTTGAGCCAATTCTGATAAAAGTAAGTTTTATTCACTTATCCTCTCCTTCCCCCTTCTCCCTCCACTATAAAAGCTTTTTTCTTACAGGGATATTGTTGGTGGAATTGTGAATACATCCAATCATTCTGGAGAGCAATTTGGAACTATGCTCAAGACATTATCAAACTGTGCATACCCTTTGATCCAACAGTGTTACTACTAGGCTTATATCCCAAAGAGATCTTAAAGGAGGGAAAGGGACCTGTATTGCAAGAATGTTTGTGGCAGCCCTCTTTGTAGTGGCCAGAAACTGGAAACTGAGTGAATGCCCATCAATTGGAGAATGGCTGAATAAATTGTGGTATATGAATATTATAGATTATTATTGTTCGGTAACAAATGACCAACAGGAGATTTCAGAAAGGTCTGGAGAGACTTGAAATCAGCAGGGCCAGGAGATCATTATACACTTCAACCAACAATACTATATGATGATCACTTCTGATGGACCTGGCCATCCTCAGCAATGAGATGAACCAAATCAGTTCCAATGGAGCAGTAATGAACTGAACCAGCTACACCCAGGGAAAGAACTCTGAAAGATGACTAAGAACCATTACATTGAATTCCCAATCCCTATATTTTTGCCGCCTGTATTTTTGATTTTCTTCACAGGCTAATTGTACAATATTTCAGAGTCCGATTCTTTTTGTACAGCAAAATAACGGTTTGGTCATGTATACTTATTTTGTATTCAATTTATACTTTAATATATTTAACATGTATTGCTCATTCTGCCATCTAGGGGAGGAGGTGGGAGAAGGAGGGGAACAATTGGAACAAAAGGTTTGGTAATTGTCAATGCTGTAAAATTACCTATGCATATAACTTGTAAATAAAAAGCTATTAAAAATTTTAAAAAGCTTTTTTCTTGCCTCTTTTTTATGGCAGATAATTTGCATCATTTCACTTCTCCCTTTCCCTTTCTCCCAGTCCATTCCTCTCTCACCCCTTAATTTCATCTTTTAAAATATATATATATATATATATAATCACATTCAATTCACACTCGTGCCCTCTGTCTATATATATATATATATATATATATATATATATATATATATATATTTCTTCTAATTGCCATAATAATGAGAAAGCTCTAATGAGTTCCAAGTATCATCCTCCCATGTAGGAATATAAACAGAAAAACCTTATTAAGTCCCTTAGGATATCCTTTCCTGATTACTTCCTTATGCTTCTCTAGAGTCCTGTGTTTGAAAATCAAATTTTCCATTAAGTTCTGGTCTTTTCATTATGAATACTTGAAAATCCTCTGTCTCAATGAATAACCAATTTTTTTCTGAAAGATTATACTCAGTTTTGCTGGGTAGGTGATTCTTGGTTCCAATTCTGGCTCCATTGTTCTCCAGAATATCATATTACAAGTCTTCCAATTCTTTAATGTGGAAGCTGCAAGGTCTTGTGTTATACTGACTGTGGTTCCCCTATACTTGAATTATTTCTTTCTGGAAGCTTGCAATATTTTCTCCTTGACCTGGGAGTTCTGGAATTTGGCTATAATATTCCTGAGAGTTTTTATTCTGAGATCTCTTTCATGAGGTGATCTGTAATTCTTTCAATTTCTAATTTATCCTCTGGTTCTAGAATATCAAGATAGTTTTCCTTTATAATTTTTTGAAAGATGATGTCCAGGCTCTTTTTTTGATTGTGACTTTTAGGTAGACCAAATAATTTTTAAATTATCTTTTCTGGATCTATTTTCTAGATCAGTTATTTTTCCAATGAGATATTTCACATTTTTTTTCTCTTTTTCATTTTTTTGGGTTTTGCTTTATTGTGTCTTTATTTCTTATAAAGTTAATAGTGTCCACTTGCTTAATTCTATTTTTAACAAATTATTTTCCTCAATGACCTTTTGTTCCTCCTTTTCCAATTGGCCAATTTTGCTTTTTAAGGCATTCTTCTCCTCATTAGTTTTTTGTACTTTCTTTTGCACCTCTCTCAATTCTCTCCCTAATTTTTCCTCTATCTCTCTTACTTGATTTTCAAAGTCCTTTTTGAGTTCTTCCATGGCCTGAGCCTAATTCTTATTTTTTTTTTGGAGTCTTTGTATGTAGGAGCTTCAACTTGGTTATCATCTTTTGAGTGTGTTTTGATCCTCTTTGTCACCATAATAATTTTCAGTGGTCAAAATTTTTTTGTTTTCTGCTCATTTTCCAAGGCTATTACTCTACTTTTAACTATTACTTAAAGTATGGCCTCTATATTCCAAAGAGATCATAAAGGAGGAAAAGGGACTCACGTGCAAAAATATGACAGCCCTTTTTGTAGTGACAAGAAACTGGGAACTGAGTGGATGTCCATAAGTTGGAGAATGGCTGAATAATTAGGGGATATGACTGTTATTGAATATTATTGTTCTGTAAGAAACAACCAGCAGAATGATTTTAGAGAGGACTGGAGAGACCTACATGAACTGATGCTGAGTGAAATGAGCAAAACCAGGAGATCATTATACATGACAACAACAATATTATATGATGATCAATTCTTGTGGTGTTCTCTTCTTTTGTATAATATATGATGGTTCTCTGAGAGCAGGTTTCTTGGGGAGGTTTTCTGGAGGCAGCCTTAGTTTTGGATCCGATCAATAATCACCTCAAATGCAGCCAGGGATTAAAGTACAGTCTTTTATTGTCTCTTCCAAAATAGCCCAGTTAGCTTTCTTTGGTTCTGAGAGGTATCATTGCTAGTCCTTTGCCTTTATCTCAACTGACTCCTGACTCCTGACTTCTCAATCTCCTTCACTCAACTTACTTCTGACTCCAGGAGCTCCTTATATATAATCTCTTAAAGATATGAACCTAAAGGTTGACTCCTCCTCTGAGAGTGGGATTGTGGGTTTCTGACTTGTGACTCTCCCGAACTTGTGAACTAATGTGTGAGCTAATATGTAAACTCTCTTAAAAGTGTGAGCTCTAATGTGTGAATTCTCCCAAAGGTGTAAACCTAAGCACACAAGCATTGTTTCCATCAACTCCAGTGAGTCAACACCTTGTTTCAAGTTCTGGCCCACAACATCATATATTATACAAAAGAAGAGAACACCACAAATTCTGATGAATGTGGCTCTTTTAAACAATGAGATGATTGAGGCCAATTCCAATGATCTTGTGATGAAGAGAGCCACCTACACCCAGAAAGAGTGTGGATCACAACATAACATTCTCACTCTTGTTGTTTGCTTGCATTTTGTTTTCTTTCTCATTTTTTTTCCTTTTTGATCTGATTTTTCTTGTGCAACAAGATAATTGTATAAATATGTATACATATATTGATTTAACATATATTTTAACATATTTAAAATATGTTGGATTATTTGCCATCTAGGGGTGGGGGTGAGAGAAAGGAAGAGAAATTTGAAATACAAGGTTTTTCAAGGATCAGTGTTGAAAAATTATCCATGCATATATTTTGAAAATAAAAGGCTTTAATAAAAACAGTAATAAAGTAGAGCCCTTTTTCCAGTGGATATGCACTTTCCCAAACTTCAGGGGGTTTATGCAGCTGTTTTCAGAAATCTTTCTTAATAATCTGACCCTAAGCACTCAAGCATTCTTATGCCTCGGAGCTGTTAGGTGCATCTCCACCCCACTGTAGCTGTAAAATCTGTTACTCTGGTTGGGGCTGGGACTCTGGGGGTGAGTTGCAAGGCTGTGCTAGGACTGTACACCAGACTCCCACCCTACAGACCCTCTCCACTGACCTTCAAGTCTCCCCTGCTGTCTCTGGGCTTAGAGGTCCAGAAGCCTCCAGCACTGCTGTTCAGAGGTCCTGCCACACTGACACTGGAGTCTAGCTGGAGCTGGGGCCAGGGCCAGGCCTGCGACCAGGACCAGGCCTAATTGGAATTGTGCTGGATTCCCCCTCTGGGAATTTTCTGCTAACCTTCCAGCTCCATCTGGTGTCTCTGGGCTGAAAGTTCTGGAAGCCACTAGCACTGCCACTGATTCGGAGGTCAGGCCCAGGCTGGGGCTGGGGCTGGGGCTGGGTCTGCATGCTGGACTCCCACTATTTCTGCTGAGCTTCCAAGTCGTTTTGGGCTGGAAAATGTTCTACTCTGTCTTTTGGGGTGTTCTGATGTTCTAAAATTTGTTTAGAATCATTATTTAAGGGAATCTGGAGAAGTTTGGGGGAGGGGTTGGGGGAGTTCCTGCCTTTAGTCCACCATCTTGTCTCTGCCTCTCAACAATTTCACTCTCAATGGCACCACAGAGCAGAAATTCCTTAAGGGTCTGGGATGACAGCAAATGTTAGTGTTTATAATTCAATGAATGTGTCAGTGATGTTACTCAGAAAAATCTGAAGTTTTACTAAAACTGAACTTCCACTTTTAGCAATTCTTTTAAGAAATAATAACTACCCAATGCTTAGAAGTGACTGAACCACTCTGGTTTTTCTGTAGCACTGAGTTGCCTGGTAAAATATGCACTGACTACACTTTCAGAAATAACAAGGGAATTAAGATTCAGACATTTGCAAAGTACTAAATGTTCTCTATAAGGATTTTATGAAAACAAATATCCATAATTTGAATAAGAATGTTACAAAATATATGAGAATGAAAATAACAAAAAGATATAAGAATAGTCAATTCTCAACAGATAAGCGATCAAAGTATATGAATGGGCAGTTTTCATCAGAAGAAATGAAAGCTTTCAACAATTATATGAAAGACTTTTCCAAATAACTAATAGTAGAAAAAAGTACAAATTGAATCAACTCTAAGGTTTTATCAGAGGACAATGACAAAAGAAAAAAATATTAATGGTAGAGGGACGATTAGAAGGCAGACATAATGACATAATATTGGCTTATCCATTCTGGAAAACAATTTGGAATTATGCTAAAGGAAAAAAAATACTAAACTGAACACATACCTTTGACCTCACTACACCACTACTAGGCATATAGCCCAATGACATAGAACACAGAAAGTCCTGCATATAAGAATTTTACAATAATACTTTTATAATAGCAAAAAGCTAAAAAGTGGGTGTTCACTGAATATGTGAAGACTTAAGAAAACTCTGAAAGACTTGAATGAATTGATCCTGTGTGAAATATATATACAGGATAATAATTTTATACAATGACTATACTAATGTAAAGAAAAATAGTATTAAAAGACTTGAGAATGCTGATTAATAAAATGAACAACCATGGCTTTAGAGGACTGATGGAAAGTATGTGTCCCAGCAGAGAAGCAGTAAACGTGTGGAATGAGTCATTCATTTTTAGACAAGTTTAATATGTTGATCTGTTTTGCTTGCCTATATATTTTTTCATCACAAGGGAGGAGGCGTAATCATTGGGAAGCGACTAATGTAAAATTGAACTCTTCAAAATAAAAGAGTTAGTAAGAGTTAGTAAGTAGCTGGTTTCATCTACATTAATTAATCCAATAGTTAATGTGATGCTCACTAAAGGATACAATTCAACATCCTATACTAATTTGGGGGTTAGAGTAATTATTCTAAGTTTCTAGATATCCTTCACATAACTCTTTATAGTGAGATTGTGTAGGACTTTAAAGGAACTTCACAAGGTTTTTTAAAACATCTATGGATTATGGATGAAGGGAGGGAGAGAAGGAGGAAAAAGTGATTAATTTTCTAAGAAAGTTTTGGCTTACATGATCCCAGGTTAAAAATTCTCCAGTGTTATTCTAGGATTTTAAGATTTTAGATATTAGGATTTTGGAAAAGTAAAAGGAAGAAACAATTTGTTCAATTTGTCTCATTAGAACAACCAAGAGAAACAATTTAAACCTCTCCATGATCTATTATTTTGAGCCTACAAAGGATATAACTTTTCAAACTCAGGTCTGCCAGTAGAGCCTATCCACAATTTAGTACTTACATTTTCCTTTGCTGTGACTTTCTATTATTAAAAAGTCAGAGAAACTTAGCATTTAGCACTAACTTAAGAAATCATAGTAGTATAATAGAAAGAGTTTTAGAATCAAGAAACAACTGACTTCAAATTCCAATTCTGACACTTGTTTAGCTGTGTTGACCATGAGCAAATGTAAAATGGTGATTTTAATACTTCTAATTTGTACCTCACAAAGTTGTTGTTGGGGGGAGGAAGTTTAATAAACCCCAAAGTACCATGGAAATATAAATTTCTATCATCACAATCCATCTCTCTCATTTTATAGATTAGTTGAGATCCAGAGAGGTTAAATAACTTCTTTGATATCACACATAGTAAGCACAAGAATCACTATTTGAATCCTGCTTTTGCCTCTATACTATAGTAGGTGGTGCAATGAATACTCACTCAATTATCCTAAATGTCAGTGAACTAAAAGTCACTTGAGAACTGGAATGAAGACTATTTGCCTGTCTCAATCTAAATTCACATATAATTTGAAGTCAGCAAAAGCAGCAAAACAATAATGACTAAAACAATTTAAGTGGAAAGATCAACAAAATAACAATGAAGCCACAACACAAAACTAGAAACTATAAGAACTTGCTCCTGAAGAAGATCAGATGAGAAAATGCAGAGGCTGGGAACCCATGTGTATGCAAAAATGCAAATACTGTCAAACTTTGTTGATGAATTTTGTCATTTTGCTGATTTTTTCTCTTTATCATTAATTGTTTGTTACAAGAGATAATTGGTGAGGTAGAAAAAGAAAAAAGGATGAATTCAGAAATCAAAGTGATATGAAAAGAAAAGAAATTTTTTTTCAGAAAGGCTTAAGAAACAAAAAACTAAATAAATTATTTTAGTTCAAAAGGAAGAGAAATACTTTTCTGCAGTTTTTTGTACAATTTAAAAATAATTGTCTATTCTTTGAATGCTTAGCTTTCTAAACAGCTAACAAATTTATCCAAAGAAATAGGAAATAACAGACAGAGAAGAATTAAGAATTCAGTTTCTAAATTTTCATTGAGGGAGCCGATTACATTATCTTGTTCCTCTAATAGATGAATGAATGTGCAATAGATTTCTTTGTAACAGCATTTGAACAAGCAAATTGGTGATTAACTAGTCATGCCAAGTGCTCAAGCACCTGACACCACTGTTTTATAATCATCTTGTAATATAAAATGAATGAAAAGTAACTTGGTCAAGTAATATTCAAAGTAGTATTCAAAGAACACCAATGAGTACTATAGGTGTTGAGAAAATTCTGAGGTTGTAAAAGGAAAGGAAGAAGCATGACACTAATTTTTTGAGTTTGGAAGAAGAGACTACATCTCTCCTGGCCTCGGTTTCTATGTCAATAAAGTGATGTTTGCTTTGTGATCTCTCAAAATTCCCTTTCAAATTTAAATTCTCAGACTCTTACATCTATTAAGCCTTCACTAAGATAGGATCCCCCAATCTTTTTTGAAGAGAAGCTGCTTGATCTGTCAGGGAAGTAAGGGGAAACGGTATAGACAATAAAAAAAAAAATCACTGAGCAAACATTACAGCCTGGAAGTAATAGAGATCTACTGGATGATGCTTTGAAATCTCAGCAAAAACTTCTGGTTAAGCATCTTGACCTTGGATTGCAGTATGCAATCTGTAAGTAATAAAAATACTGTTTATATTATACAAAATGCATAATTGGAGCAAATCATCACTCACATTAGCCATCTGGAATTTATAAGGGGATTTTCTTGACTTCATATTCATGTCCTTTTCAGCATACAGAAAGACATCTGTGTTTTCATTTCTTACTTGATAAACCACATGCTCAAATCCTGTTGAAGACTCCAGAGGCTCAATTCCATATGTGAAATTTTCAAATTGTAACCAACCTCTATAAATTCAAACACCACATTTGAAAATTAAAACTTCATTATAAGAAAAATACTAAAGAGCTCTACTAAGGATACCTCAGAGTAAGAAAAATTGGGATTAAGGTGGCAACACATTTACTAAATTTCAAAAAAAAATGTGTTGAAAATCACACTATTCACTTTTTACTGATTACAAGCTTCCTTTGAGAGTAGAGGCCGATCTTTTCATATCAATGTTTTAAGACTATTGCTATATGTCAGAAAGAGCTAACTATGACTAAAACAATGGAGAAGTGCATAGTAGATTGAAAAGAAGAATGAAAGAAAAAATAGAGAGAGAAAGAGAAAGAAAGAAAGAAAGAAAGAAAGAAAGAAAGAAAGAAAGAAAGAAAGAAAGAAAGAAAGAAAGAAAGAAAGAAAAAGGAAGGAAGGAAGGAAGGAAGGAAGGAAGGAAGGAAGGAAGGAAGGAAGGAAGGAAGGAAGGAAGGAAGGAAGGAAGGAAGGAAGGAAGGGAAGGAAGGGAAGGAAGGGAAGAAAAAAAAGAAACAGTCTGTATATTATTTAGACACTATCAGTGTCTACTTGGTAATATTTCTAGAACAGAAGTAGTAAACTATTCCCGTTCCACTTCCATATTTTAGATAACTTCTCCTCACTATGCACTTTCTCCATTTACATTTTTAACTAGATAAAAGAAGAGGATTTTTTAAAAAATTTAGCATTCTATAATGATAAAAGGATATACCCATGACCTGATTACCTGATTCCAGAACAAGTACTGAGTGTCACAAGTGATTTTGGGAAATCTGCCACATGTCCATGGTAGAAGCAAAAGTTCTGAAAATTAAACACAAATAAAATAATTTGTTGAACCTAAGAGGTACTCAAAGATTTGATATCACAAATTAAAATCATCTCATAATTTGTCAAGTAATATTCAAAATATGCTTAATCAACTACCAATATGCTATGAATACTGCAGGAGTTCAATTAATGATTAGATTCTATGCTCCCTTCTTAAACTTCATGATTAGGGTTCTCTGTCTTCATTAGAAGAAAAGAACATTAACTATAATACTATGTGTGTTTTTCATGATTACAAGCTATGTCATATTTCCAACATCAAGAAAGCACTTAGCTGAAAAAGACCCAGTTTAGTAGCATTTTTTTATAAGCTAATGAATAGATAGAGACTCTAATTTTTTCTGCTATTCTATGCATGTTTAGACTTTAACAAATTACAAATTGTTGTCTTGGCTATACATCTTATCATATTTTTACATTTTAAAAAGCAGGAGTCACAACTAAATAGAAGAATGTCTGTGTGTTTATACACAGCCCTAGCTGAAAAAAATATATATTTGTAGTTCTATCACTTCCTCAATAAAAGTGGTTAGTGTATAATATTTTAAGGAAAATTTTACTCCAATTTGTCAAATACTTTTATTGATAATTACCTCTAAGTTTAAAACTCCAAAAATTCAATTCAATTCAAAATGTGTTTATTAAATTTCTACTACATAAAAGGCATTGTGCCAGGTACTGTGGATTCCAAGACAAAAAAAAATTAAAAAGCTCTGGGATATACAATATGTAAACAGATAAGTAAATAAAACAAAATTGGAGGAAAGTATCCTAACTAGGGAAATCAAGAAAAACCTCCCCATAGGATATGGCATAAGGTATAAGCCCTAAAGAAAACTAGATATTCTAAGAATCAGAGGGGTATGAAGGAAGAGCATTCTAATCACAAGGAGTAGCCAAAATCTCAGAGGAGGAAAATAGGTCACATTTAGGGAATAGCATGAACATTATAACAGCAGCAGGTGCGCGGAAAGAGATCATTCTGGGCTTGGAGGACAATCTGTATACAGTTAGAGAAGTGAAAAGACAAGTCACATGTGTGAGGAAGAGCAACAAAGCCAATTTGGCCAGATCAATGCACAAAAGTGTGTAGAGGGTAGTAGTGAATGAGACTGGAAATGTAGTTGGAACCAGATTAGAAAGGGTTTTAAATGGCAGGCAGGACTTTGTATTTAATCCAGAGTACTAGAGAGTTACTAGTGCTTAGTCCAGATGAGAAGCAATGAGGATCTAAATATGAAACTGCATCTTTCAGATAATTCAGTGTTTGGGAATTGAATGAAATTAATGTATGTAATCTCTCCACCAAGACACATTATACCTCTTAGACACCTTTGTAAATGGCTTTTTTGAGTTGCTGTGATCAAAAATGATTTTTATAGCTCATGTTCTTGTTGATGACACTCTGAATCTAGCTCACCTGGATTTCAGGTCATAATTAAAACTTTTATAATTTATTATCATTTGACAAGACTTATTTTCCTTCTTCCTTTTGTTGAATTTCCACCCCTTCTTCACAACTTAAGTCAAATGCTTAGATATCACATGGCATTTTCTTTTATAACAGGATACTAAACTTAAAACTAAAATACAAAACTTAAAAACTAAAATAGATCTTGATTAATTGAGTCCCAACTTCATCATTTTACAAATGAAGACATTGAGATTCAGGGTCAAAGTAATAAATGTCTGAGGCAGTATTTAAATGTAGATTTTTCTGATTCCAGTACTCTTATTATATCACACTACTTACTGAATACACCTTTTATACCTCCCTAATGTAACTTATCTGTGTGTATTTATCTGCCTTGTTAGATTGTAAATTCCAGAGTGGGAATGTATCTTAGCTAAACATTATATCTTCCCTAGTACTGAGAACTTGGGGCTCTACACACAGCAAGTACTTAATTAATAGACTAATAATTTTTCCTAATTGTACAGAGTCTCACATGAATGCTTTTAGAGTACAGTTCAAATTCTTAGCACTAAGCTTCTGGTTATTCTTTAACACTCAGAAATAATAGTCCTTGATCTAAGTCATGTCTTTTTCAGTCTCTAATCAACACCTCTTTTGTGTCTAAGTTTTGTGCCTATATATATATTCATGACTCCAAAAGCTACTTGTCTTTAAAACTTAGTGATCCTACACACTAAAACTAATAGAATATGATCTTCAATAGGAGGAAAATTATCCTTTAAATTGTTTTGCTCAAGAATAGAAATACATAAAAAGTCACTCTAAATCATCTGATAAAGATATAAGGGAATTACAAATTTAATGACAGTATCTAAGCCATACCTTAAAAAAAGGAACAAGGGAAGTCAAAAATCCCTCTTCATTGTAAGTATAAATCCTAAAATCATGAGGTAAAAAAATTCTGCAAAACAAAGAAAGAAATTATTTTGTTAAATAAGTGTATCTGTAGAAATGATTAAAGAGAAATTATATATATATACATATATAAAGTAGGATCTGAATTTAGTTTTTACTTTGGGAAAATATTTTCTGTAATAGTTTGGTAACCATAAATTTTAAATACCATGAAATCAAATAGCATGTACAAAAATAATAGGCTAGGTTCCTCAATGAGAAGAGTAATGAGCAAGATTGGAAAATCACAGGCCCAAACCACTTTTTTAATGTGTAATGTGTAATAATAGTGTTTTCTGATTAGTCATTCTTACTCCAAAAAGCCACATCTAACTCAAATGTATTTTTAATCTAATTTTTTTTCATGAGATTTATGGACATGAGTAAGATTCATGCAAAATAAGAAGGCATGAATAAGTTGCAGTTTGTACCACTGGAAGCTATCTCCATTGGATAAGATGATAGTTACATTCAAGCATGTAGTTGATGTCCCTAAAAAGAGATGGACAGATGTGTTGAAAAGGTGTGCTGCATAACATTTCTAAAAGATAAAATATTGCAGATAAGCAATAAGCATTGTTTAAGCACTGACACTCTGCCAGGCACTATGATAATCATTGTGGACACAGTACAAGCAGATTTTAAAGGGAGAATACACCCAAAACAATATACAAAAGGAGAAGTGAAAAGCAGGTACCTATACAGTGGCATACTGACCAAGTCTGGAGAATGTCTAAGAATGAAGAAAATAGGGCATGGCTGGTCTGGGATCCTTTCCAAAATTTTGGTTCCATTTTTGGAACACAAAAGAAGAACTTACCAAGAATAGAATCAGAAGGCTGCTAAAATAGCTGAGGAAGCCCCTTCCACTTTGGATCATAATAAGTAGCAATGTTCAAATACAGACTAGGTGACAACTTATTAAGGATGTTGTGGAAGGAATCCAGTATTGTAGATTAATTGGACTGATGAATTTTTTTAATCCCTTCCAATTCCAATATTCTATGATCTTTTGTGACTATAGAGCTTTTTAAACTTCCAATTACTAGTTTTATCAATATCAATAAAATGAGACTGGCTTAGATAATCTTTAATATCATCATCAAATCCTATTATATGAGATGTATAGTTATCAGGTCTCTATGCACATACCTTTTAAAACAAGTTTAGTGTTAAAGATTTAATATGATATTACAAGAAGATGAGGGTATGTTCATATCCACTATCTAATCAAAATTCTGGTAACTGTCATGCAACAACCTCCAGGATATTTCCCATCTTTTTTCAATGGTTTTGTGTTTACCTCACAATCCTTCTAATCTCCAATTTCCTACTAGAGGACTTAAACATATATATTGATAACACCCTAATTTCATAATTTCCCTATTTTAATTTCCCAATTCCTCAATTTATTCATTTCATGTAACTATTACTAAATTCCCCCCCCCCCCCACTTTAGACATACACAAAAATGGTCATACCATTTGCCATGGCCCACAAATGTAATTTGCATATTCATGAACTCTGAAATGTCCTTATCTAATCATAATCAAATCTGTTTTGCTACACCAAGCCCTCTTTTGTGTCTATTACTTCCAATGCCTCGATCCTATAGTTTCTCTTCCAGGCTTTCACTCTTCTATTAGTTACATTCTCCTATGTTTCCCATATTGAACTTTTAGGGAATCACTTCACTTAATTGAAAAATCTAATAACCTTTTTCTCTTTTCTTAACCTCCCTGCAGTCTTTGACATTGTCAATCATTCTTTTTTCCTTGATATTCTCTTCTTTCTAGGTTTTCATAACACTACTCTCTGTAGGTTCCTCTTGTACTTATATCACTAACCTTTTCAATTTCTTTTGCTGGATTTTCATGGAGATCACCAGATAATGTCCACTCACATTGGATTCTGTCCTGGATCCCTTTCTCTTCTCCCACTAAACTATTTTATTTGATGATCCTATCAGCTCCAATGAATTCAATTATCATCTTTATAAAGATGTTTCTCAAATGTACATATCTAATCCTAACCTCTCTGTTGAGCTCCAGTCTCGCATACCCAATTGCCTATTGACCAAATCAAATAGGGTTCCAGGAGACAGCTTAAACTTAACACATCCAAAACTGAAGTCATTATCTTTTCCCCTAAAGTCTCCACCTTTCCAAACTTCTTTAATACTATCTGTAACACCATTCCTAGACCCCCAAAGTTCACAACCTAGAAGTCAGTCCCAAGGCATTACTTTCTGAATCTACTTATGAAATCTGTTGCCAAGACCTGCTAACATCACAACATTTCTTACATTTACCCCTTTCTCTCATCTGATACAGCCATCACATTACTAATGGGCTTCACCAACTTATGCCTGGACTATTACAGTGGTCTACTGGTTAGTTTCCTTGAAATGTTTATACTACTCCAGTCCATCCTCCACTCAGCTGTCAAAGTGATCTTCTTAAGCATTTTCTATGTCACATCCACCACTAAATGAAATCCAGTGGCTGCCTGTCACCTTCATGATCAAAGTTTCTTTCACATGCTAAAAGCCCTTCATAACCTGTTGTAATTTATTCAGTCATTAAACGCTCATATTTGACTATGACCCTATGGAATTTTTTTGTCTTAAAAATGATTAGGTTATCTGAAGGATAAGACCAAAAAATAATAATAATAACCTAGACAATGTTTCAAGAAATTATAAAAGAAAACTTTCCAAACTTTTAAAAAAAGAAGCAAAAAGAAAATCTGAAAAATCCATCAATCACCTCCTAAAAGAATCCCCAAGTTAAACATCATTGCCAAAATCTATAGCTTCCATGTCAAAAAAATTATTCATGTACTAATAAAGGAGTTCAAGTAATAAACTATGGTCACATAAGACTTGCCAGATATTATTATAAAGTGTCAGAGAACTCCATGTATGTCTTTGCAAGCCTTGATAATTTTTTTTTAAATGAACACAAAAGAAATTAAAACTCTGAATAGAATTTTATGAATATTCAATATGACTCTGATGATACATATTTCTCAATTGTATGTAGGATCTTTTTAAAATGGCCATGTATTTGACATAAAAACTTCACAAGCAAATGCATTAGAGCAAAAATGTTACTGATAAGTATATAATAAACATTTTATGCAATAAAGGATTATTAAAGAAAACACAAATAATTTCATATTAATCAACTTAACTTTAAGTGATTAGTGAGTTAAAAATCAATCACAAAACATTGGATAATTTCACTGAAGATTACAATTACAATTTTAGGGAATCACTTCACTTAATTGAAAAATCTAATAACCTTTTTCTCTTTTCTTAACCTCTCTGCAGTCTTTACTGCAGATAAATTACAAAAGATCTCAGGAAGACAAAAACAAGGTAAGGCATTTATGAATAAATGTTGCAAAAACATGCAAAATAGAGGACCTTGTGGACTATGAGAATATGGAACAACAATATACTGTTTCTGAATGGTTAAAAGAGAAATGAGAATTATAACAGAAAAAATTTATGTCCTGCACAACAAAAATAATGAACAAGAATAGGAAAAATATTGAATCTGCAATAGTAAGCTTCACCAAAGAAATTAAAGAAAGAAAAATAGATTGGGAATATAAATAAACAGAAGTGGGGGGCAATCTAAAAGAAGAGAAATTTTTTAAAAATTAAAAGAAAATATGCACAGTATATAAGCAAAGCATATGGATCTTAAAGACAAGATTTGTAAAGAAAACCTAAGTTGTCATAAAAATCCAGAAGAACACAACAGGACAAAAAATATATATAAGCACCACAATGTAAAAAATAATAGAAGAGAATTTTCTAGAACTTTGTTAACCTCATGTAACAAGAGTATTAGAAGAGAAAATCTACCTCTTGATGTGTCTCCACACACTTTTTCATTAAATACTTGATATTTTTCTATGTATACCTGGTTCAAATATCTGTTAAAGATAATATATTTCAAATTTTCAAATTTCATGTTCTCAAAAAGGCAGAAATCTGAGGTAAGGGGAATCCAAAGCAATAAAAAGGAAATGTTATCAATCTAGCAAATTTTAAAATCAAAATTTAACGTGCAAAATGAGGTTTAATTAATGGATACGCCCAACAGGACTATGAGGTACAAGTTAATTAGTCACCTACTTTTGTTTTAGGAGCAAAATATATGGCTTCTCTTCTATTGTAATGTTGTAAGATACCTGTTATAAAAGCAAATAGAAATAAATGAGAGCAATTTTAACCATTTTTAAATTGGTAATACTTATTACTTTTGACAAAAAGTATAAAATATATTTCCTAAATTGAAACATGGAATTTGGTACTAAGTATGTTAAATGTAATGAAGGTGAACCTAGAATGATGTTTTTTAATGTGTCAACAAAAAAAAAAAATCCAATTTTTTAGCCTACATAGCAACAGAGATAAATGTCACAGAATTTAAATCTGGGTCAAAATCTTATGGCCACTCATCTACAGCAACTTACAAAAGAATATTCAATGAAGTCAAGAATTATCTTAATAAGATTTTAACACCTACATAGAGTCTAAAATTTTTACTATTTTCAACCAAATAATTTACACTCCTATAACTGAATAAAGTTATTTCAACTTCTAATATCCTATAGACTCCAATTTATGCATAGTAGTCAGAAAATAAGGCACTTCATTTGATTTAATATATGGGTTAACTAAACAAAGCTATAAAGATTATCAATTTTTCAAAGGATTACAATACAGAAAAATATAATTAAAACTATAAGAATGCAATTTAATTTTTGATCATGTATAAACCTAGAAAGATTAGACTAAACACTAGAGCATAATCTATAAATTGGATTTTAAAAAATAAATGGTATTGATTTTTTTGTTTTATATCACTAATATTCCTCATTAATATCTCTCTTCATATCCCATCCAACCTTCAGGGGAATCATTCCTTATAACAAAGAATAAAAAAGGAGCAAGAAAACAATTCTAAAACAATATGTCCAAAAGTCTGACATTAAGAGTGGTGTTCTATAGGCATAGTACCCCGCCTCTTCAACAAAGCAGGAAAAATATTTTCTCATATCTCTTCTTTTATCATTATAATTTTGTAATATTCAACTGTTTGGGTGCATATGTTGTTCTTTCCATTTATATTGCTGAAGTCATTTTGTATATTGTTTTCCTGGTTATGATTACTTTATTCTGAATCAATCTGTTATTATGAATAACATAATAAAATTGACATAAAAAATCTTCACAAGCAAATGCATAAAAACAAAACTGTTTCTGACAAGGATACAATAAACATTATATTCAATAAAAGATATTAAAGAAAACATTAATCAACCTAATCAATCTAACCCTAAGGGATCATGTTTTAGAAATCAATCACAAAACTTTAGATAATTTCATTGAATATTAATGGGGAGAAAAGACAAATTACAAAAGATACAAGAAGTCAAAAACAAAGTAAGGCATCTATGAATAAATACTTCAAAACAAATGAAAAATTTTAATGAAACAGAGGACTTGATGAACTATGAGAACATGAACAATAATCTACTGTTTCTGAATGGTTTAAAAGAGAAATGAGAATTACAAGAGAAAAGTTTTATGAACTACACTGCAAAAATAATGAACAGAAAAGAAAAACTTGGATCTACAATAGCAAGCTTCACCAAAGAAACAAAAAAAGGAAAAGAAAAGAAAAATAGATTGGGAATATAAATAAACAGAAGTGAAGGGCAATCTAAAAGAAGAGAAACAAAAAACCAAGAACATTAAAAGAAAAATATGCTCACTAGTCAAGCAAAACATATGGATCTCAAAGACATGTGTAGAGAAAACCTAAGGATCATAAGTTTCCCAGAAGAACACAACAGGACAAAAAATCTAAGCACCATAATGTAAGAAATAATAGAAGAGAACTGCCATGATTTTATTTATTAAATTATATTTATTTGTAATCATATTTATTGTATTCATCAAATTACATACCAGTACCACAATAAGCTTTTATTAAGAACCACTATATGCTGATACTGTCTTAAGCACTGGAAATACAAAAAACAAAAACAGGTATCCATTCTCAGGGAATCTATTCTAATGAGAGAGACAACATGTAAATAAGTAGGCTCATAGAAACGGAAGGCACTTGCATTTGGAGAGTTGGTTTGAAGAAGAAAGGAAACAAAATCTGAGACTTGAAGGAAGGCAAGGAAAACAAGAAGTATTTAGTAGATATTGGAAAATGAGAGATTGGAACTCATAAGAGAAACTAAATCTGGATGTGTAGATCTGGTACTCATATACTGGTAGAAATAATAAAAGAGACCATTCATCCTGATGAAATCACCAAGTGAGTATGAAGAAAAGTGAGTCTAAAACAGAAATCTAGGATTGAACACCACAGGAAACAGAATTTCTCCCATCCACCTCTTTTCCTCCTTATTTACATGTAATTGAATGAAACTGAAACTCAATAAATACATTTGCAGGAGACCTGTGACCGATTTGATCCACAAATCCCCTGGAGTACTGAGGTCAAAGCAGAAAATGAAGCAAACTTCAAGTTAATTATTGAACAAAGATGAGAAGGAGACTAGCTGAAGTTGAAATCTTGGTGGAACACAAGGAAATAGAAACTGTTAACTAGGGACTTAGGCAAAACATAGATCTCTAAATATAATACCTCTCTAGACTTGCAAGAATAACAGCATCTAGACTCCAGAAAGAAAAAAAATCATCCTAGACACACTCGGTCTATTCAATAGTATAGAAAGAGACTGATCAGACTCAGCACAAAATTACAATCCAAGAACTGAAGCTGAAAATGTGTAAATATAAGACATCTCTGAACATCATACAAGTGATTCTCCCCACCCCCTTTCCCAGATACATCTGAATCATCAACAAATTTGATAAACATGCCTTCTATGGTTTCATCCTTGACATTTTGTTTTTAATGTTGAACAACACAGAGTTGAAGGCAGATCCCTTGAGACTTCCATTAGAGAACTTCCCCCAAGTTGAGACAGATCTATTAATTCTTTGTATTCCATAATTTGACCAATTCTGAATCAACATAACTATTATTATCCTGCCTTTAACTCTTTATCTTATCCATTAACTTAGCTTGAGAAATTTTGTCAAATGTGTCTGAACTCTGAGTACAATAGATCTAAAGCATTCCCTACATCTTCCACTGCATTTATTTGCAATGTATAAAAAAATTAATAAATAAAATAAGGTTAGTCTGGAATATCCTGTTCTCAGTGGAGACATTTTTAGATTTCAGTGATTTCTGCTTTCCTAAGTAATTTCAAACATTTCTTTAATTAAGTATTCCTCAACTGTCCAGAAACAAAAAATCTAGTTTGCAGATTCCATAATCTACCCTTTTTAAAAACTTGGAATATTTACCCTCCTGCAATCCTCAGGCATCTACTTTATTCTCTTAAGGTCCACCAATCATTACTAGCAATAGAGTCTCAGATGTCACATTTACCAGTTGTTTTTTGTTTTGATTTGATTTTATTGCTGCAAAGATGTACAACACCTTGCAAGACCTTGTAACTTGAACTCACTGAGGGCATCCAAATGCAGGTTATCACTAATCTTGAATTTCCACTCGTTGTTTATCATGTTCATTCTGTTTTCCATTGCAAAAAAAATCTCTTTGGAAGAAATATTCATCATATGTTTAATAATCACAGATCCCTGGAAGATGGATATCATGATAATTAACAGTCAACTAAACCAACTCCTTAATCTTCCTGATAAGTAACAGAGATTCAAGGAGGTTGTTCTTTGCCCTTGATCACAAGCAGCTAAAGAGTCAAGCTAGAAATCTGAATTGAGATCCTCTGATTCTTCTTATTTTAAATATAGCACTCTTTCCATGGTACCACAATTAATTGCTTCTTTTCCCACTCATAGCTTACAAATCCCTACTTTTAGCTTCTTTATTTCTACTCTCTATTCTTTGATTTCCATCCACTTCAGTTGCCTTTCCAAAATCCCTACTCTACTTGGTCTTTCCAAAGTACCATTTGAATTTTTCTCTCTATTATAAGCAGGCTCCACTTTCACTTATCTCTCCTTATCTCTGTTCTTCATATTTGTTTCCACTCACAGAAACCTAATAACTTCCACAAAACAATAAGTAAAACACTACAGTATGAATTGCTTGTTTGCTTCTTATTGAAAAAATGAGATGATCATTCATCTTCCTTTTTCAATACCTAAAAACCTGCCTACACATGTCCTTGTTTTCTTTGTACCACTCTCCAGAAAAAGATACCCCTTCTCTGTCAGCAGCAATGCTTCTGCTTGAATCCCAGCTTCCCATTCCCTTCTTAACTCTTCAGCAGGGAATTTTACCACAATGACTATCCTTGTTCTTTTATCTTCACTTTCTTCCCATCTACTAGTTCACTTCCTAAAGCCTCTAAATATATTCAGATTTTCTATCTTAAAGATATATCCTTGACTCTACCATCCCCCCCAAAAATAAAATTTTCTTCTATATCATCTCCAAAAAAGAGAATTATATTCTTTCTCAAATTTCTCACTGCATTATTTTTCAATTTACTACCCCATTCAAACTACTTCAAATTACAAACTGTTAAGTCCAAAGGCCTGATGTTTATCAAGAAATTTAAGGACAAAAGATCCTATATGTAACAAAATATTTACATTAACAGAGTGGATAATGCAGTGGACTTGGAATCAGGAAGACTTAGGTTTGAATATTGCCTTAAATACTTACTACTTATATTAATCCTAAAAAAAAATTACATGCATACCTTGGAAATGCTGCAAGTTTAATTCCAAATACCACAAAAAGCAAAAATCACAATAAAATGAGTCACATTAATTTTCTGGTTTCCAGATGCATGTAAAAGTTATGTTTACAATATGTTTAGAAGAACTGCATATGTTTAACCTACATCAGATTGCTTGCTATCTTGGGAAGGGAGGAGAGGAAGGAACAGAAAAAAATTCATAATGTAAGGTTTTGCAAAGGTGAATGTTGAAAACTATCTTTGCATGTATTTGGAAAAATAAAATACTATTAAATACCATATATATGCATATATGTATATAGGCTTTACCAACCCATGCACAATAAATATTACTCCAATTGTTTGTCTGCATTTATTTATACAAAAAGTCTTTTACATTTATGCTAATGCAGTTCCTGCATCTATTTTGGCAGGTATACTCTTAGGTATTTTATATTGTCTAGTTATTTTAAATGGTCTAAACAATAATGAATAATATTGGTGATAAATAGCATGGTTTCCCTTTTTTTCCTCTTTTAATTAAATCTATTTTAACTTTATCTTTGTCTGAAACCATGTTTACTACCTCTGCTTTTTTATATAATAAATTATATTCCAGTCCTTTATCTTTGTGTATATCTCATTTTTATTGTGTTACCTGAAATCAAAAAAATTGTTGAATTCAAATTCTAATCTATTTCTGTTTATGAATGAACTCATCCCATTTACATTCTAAGCTAAATTTCTTATATAGTTCCCTTTTGCCTATTATTCTTCACTATCCTTTTCTAATTTACTTCTACTCATTATCTTGCCCTCCTATTCCTTAATCTACCTACCCTTCTAAGAGTTCCTCTTTCATCCTCTTACTTCACCCTATTCCCTATCTCTTATTTCTTTCTAAATTTAGAACACTTCAGTACTCTTCTAGATGTATATGCTGTTTTCTCTTTTAACTCATTTCTGATGAGAGTAAGTTCTAGCACTATTCAACTCTGCCCCCCCCCCAAACTACCACTTGCTTCTTCTATATCAATTCTTCTTTTCATGACTCATTTGTATAAGATAATTACTCCTTTTTATTTCTCCCTTCACATTTTAATTTTTTAGAATTACTTCATCATACCCAGGTCAGTCTGAGCTTTTTTCAAACTAGCCAAATAATAATTACAGTCAGAAAAGTACTGATAACATTTTCACATATAAGTAGTAAACAATTTGTCCTTATTGAATTCCTTTATAATTGGTCTTTAATGTTTACCTTATATTTCTCCAGGATTTTATGTCAAATTTTCTATTAAATTTTGCTCTATATATCACAAATACCTGAAAGTCTTTCAATTAGTTAAATGTCTTTTTTCATTTAGGATCATACATAACTTTGCTGAGTAAATTATCTTTAGTCATAACCCCAGCTCTTATGTTCTATGTCCTTCAAAATAATAGCTGCTAGGTCTTGTGTAATCTTTTTTTTTTTTTTTTTTTTTATTTAACAGCCTTTTATTTACAGGATATATACATGGGTAACTTTACAGCATTAACAATTGCCAAACCTCTTGTTCCAATTTTTCACCTCTTACCCCCCCACCCCCACCCCTAGATGGCAGGATGACCAGTAGATGTTAAATATATTAAAATATAACTTAGATACACAATAAGTATACATGACCAAAACGTTATTTTGCTGTACAAAAAGAATCAGACTCTGAAATATTGTACAATTAGCTTGTGAAGGAAATCAAAAATGCAGGTGTGCATAAATATAGGGATTGGGAAATTCAATGTAATGGTTTTTAGTCATCTCCCAGAGTTCTTTTTCTGGGCATAGCTAGTTCAGTTCATTACTGCTCCATTAGAAATGATTTGGTTGATCTCGTTGCTGAGGATGGCCTGGTCCATCAGAACTGGTCATCATATAGTATTGTTGTTGAAGTATATAATGATCTCCCTGGTCCTGCTCATTTCACTCAGCATCAGTTCGTAAGTCTCTCAGGCCTTTCTGAAATCATCCTGTTGGTCATTTCTTACAGAACAGTAATATTCCATAATATTCATATACCACAATTTATTCAGCCATTCTCCAACTGATGGACATTCATTCAGTTTCCAGTTTTTAGCCACTACAAAAAGGGCTGCCACAAACATTCGTGCACATACAGGTCCCTTTCCCTTCTTTATAATCTCTTTGGGATATAATCCCAGTAGTAACACTGCAGGATCAAAGGGTATGCACAGTTTGATAACTTTTTGAGCATAGTTCCAAACTACTCTCCAAAATGGTTGGATTCATTTACAACTCCACCAACAATGCATCAATGTCCCAGTTTTCCCGCATCCCCTCCAACAATCATCATTATTTTTTCCTGTCATCTTAGCCAATCTGACAGGTGTGTAGTGGTATCTTAGAGTTGTCTTAATTTGCATTTCTCTGATTAATAATGACTTGGAGCATCTTTTCATATGACTAGAAATAGTTTCAATTTCTTCATCTGAAAATTGTCTGTTCATATCCTTTGACCATTTTTCAATTGAGAATGGCTTGATTTTTATAAATTAGAGTTAATTCTCTATATATTTTGGAAATGAGGCCTTTATCAGAACCTTTGACTGTAAAATATTTTCCCAATTTATTGCTTCCTTCTAATCTTGTCTGCATTAGTTTTGTTTGTACAAAACTTTTCAGTTTGGTATAATCGAAATTTTGTATTTTGTGATCAGTAATGATCTCTAGTTCTGCTTTGGTCATAAAGACCTTCCCCTTCCACAGGTCTGAGAGGTAAACTATCCTGTGTTCCTCTAAATTATTAATAATTTCATTCTTTATGCCTAGGTCATGAACCCATTTTGACCTTATCTTGGTGTAGCGCTTAGTATGGATCAATGCCTAGTTTCTGCCATATTAGTTTCCAATTTTCCCAGCAATTTTATCAAACAGTAAGTTCTTATCCCAAAGCTGGGGTCTTTGGGTTTGTCAAAGACTAGGTTGCTGTATTTGTTGACTGTTTTATCCTTGAACCTAATCTATTCCACTGATCAACTAATCTATTCCTAGCAATACCAAATAGTTTTGGTAACTGCTGCTCTATAATATAATTTTAGATCTGGTACAGCTAAGCCACCTTCATTTGATTTTTTTTTTTCATTAATTCCCTTGAAATTCTTGACCTTTTGTTTTTCCATATGAATTTTGTTGTTATTTTTTCTAGGTTATTAAAATAGTTTTTTGGGACTCTGATTGGTATAGCGCTAAATAAATAGATTAGTTTAGGTAATATTGTCATCTTTATTATATTTGCTCGCCCTATCCAAGAGCATTTAATATTTTTCCAATTGGTTAGATCAGACTTAATTTGTGTGAAAAGTAGTCTGTAATTTTGCTCATAAAGTTTCGGATTTTCCCTTGGCAGAGAGATTCCTAAATATTTTATATTATCAGTAGTTACTTTAAATGGAATTTCTCTTTGTAACTCTGACTGTTGGATTTTGTTAGTGATATATAAGAATGCTGATGACTTATGTGGGTTTATTTTATAACCAGCAACTTTGCTAAAGTTGTGAATTATTTCTAATAACTTTTTAGCAGAATCTCTGGGGTTCTCTAAGTATACCATCATGTCATCGGCAAAGAGTGATAATTTGGTTTCCTCATTGCCTATTCTTATTCCTTTAATCTCTTTCTCAGCTCTTATTGCTATAGCTAGCGTTTCTAATACAATATTAAATAGTAATGGTGATAGTGGGCAACCTTGTTTCACTCCAGATCTTATTGGGAATGGTTGCAGTTTGTCTCCATTACATATGATGCTTACTGATGGTTTTAAATAGATGCTGCTGATTATTTTAAGGAAAAGTCTATTTATTCCTATACTCTCAAGTGTTTTAATAGGAATGGATGTTGGATTTTATCAAATGCTTTTTCTGCATCTATTGAGATGATCATATGGTTTTTGTTAATTTGGTTATTAACATGGCCAATTATATTGATAGTTTTCCTAATATTGAACCAGCCCTGCATTCCTGGTATAAATCCTACTTGATCATAGTGTATTATCTTGGAGATGATTTTCTGTAGTCTTTTTGCTAATATCTTATTTAAGATTTTAGCATCAATATTCATTAGGGAGATTGGTCTATAATTTTCTTTCTCTGTTTTCAGCCTACCTGGTTTAGGTATCAGTACCATGTCTGTGTCATAGAAAGAATTTGGTAGGACTCCTTCATTCCCTATTTTATCAAATAATTTATATAGCATTGGGGCCAATTGTTCTTTAAATGTTTGGTAAAATTCACATGTAAATCCATCTGGTCCTGGGGATTTTTTCTTAGGGAGTTGTTTAATTGCCTGTTCTATTTCTTTTTCTGAAATGGGACTATTCAAGCAATTTACTTCCTCCTCTGTTAGTCTGGGAAGTCTATATTTTTGGAGGTAGTCATCCATTTCACTTAGGTTATCAAATTTATTGGCATAAAGTTGAGCAAAAACTCCTTATTATTTCTCTAATTTCCTCTTCATTGGTGGAAAGTTCTCCCTTTTCATTTTTAAGACTACTAATTTCATTTTCCTCTCCCTTTTCTAATCAGATTTACCAAAGGCTTATCTATTTTATTGGCTTTTTTCATAGAACCAACTCTTAGTTTTATTAATTAGTTCAATAGTTTTTTTACTTTCAATATTTTTAATTTCTCCTTTTAATTTTAGAATTTCCAATTTAGTATTTGATTGGGGGTTTTTAAGGTCTTGTGTAATCTTAAGATAGCTCCATGATATTTAATTTTTTTTTCTTTTTGCTTGGAATATCTTCTCCTTAATCTAGGAGCTCTGAAACTTACCTATGATATTCCTATAAGTTTTTCTAGGATCTCTTCCAGGTGGTAATAAGTGGATTTTGTTTGTTTTTGTTTTTGTTTTTTTTTCCATTTCTGCTTTGCCTTCTTGACTTCAGGGCAATTTTCCTTGATAATTTTTTTTGTAATATAGATTATATCAAGATTGCTTTTTTTGATCATATCTTTCAGGTAGTTCGATTATTCGTATATTGTCTAAATCTATTCTCCAGATCAGTTGTTTTTCTGATGATACATTTTACTTGTTTGTTCTTTTAATTTTGTTTTATCTGTTCTTGGTGTTTTATGTCAGTTTTCAAGGAATTATGTCAAAATTTTAATTCTCTATTTCTAGTTAGTTGATTTTCTTTCATGAGTTTCTTGAATTGTTCTTTTTTTTTTTCCAATTTTTCCTTAATCTCTTCTGTCTGATCTTTAAAACCTTTAAATTCCTCCAAAAACTCTTTCTGAGCTTGGGACCATTTGACACTTCTCATTAAAAAGGAGTGAATTTTTAGCTGCACTCTTCTCTAAACATGAACACAGAACTTCTCTATCCTCATAGTAGCTATCTATGCTTAGGTTCTTTCTCCTTTGTTTACCAATTTTTATTGTTATTTTGTTTTGTTTTTAACAGTTTTTAATATAAGCAAGTTCTAGTCCTGAAGTATGAGGAATGATGGCCCAAGCTTTGGGTCTTTGTTACTATTATTTTCTGGACTCTGTCCTGAAACCCCACTTTGGGTACTCCTTTCCATTCCAGCTATGCTGTCATGCAAACCAAATGCTCTTGCTCCTTATGGCCCTTCTGGTGACTACAAATTCTCCTTTCTGCCCTAGAACTGAAATCAGAGATTTTGATCTGCTACAGGTGCCCAGAACCAGCAAGGGTCCCTCCCCTCTGCAATACACTCACCATGTCTACACTAACTCCTTCTTCTAGAATGAGTCAGCTGTACTTGGCATCCTTCCTCAGTGGAAAGTCCTATCTTCTCCTTCTCAACTGTCAAACTCCCACACTTCTTATGAAATGAAAGTTCCTGAGGCTAAGACTGACTCCCAAGCCCAGTTGATCCTAGGGCAGTCAGTCTGAAGGTGTTTTACAATCCATTTGGGTCAAACCTTTGTCCCAGAATAAGTCTCTCCTAGGGTCTTTTCAAGCTGTTTTAAGAGGACGCTGCTTGCCCCAACTCCTGTTTATTTCTGCTGCTCTGAGTTATCTTTGAGGTGATGTTCTATCTGTTTTTGTGAAGGAAATTTGGAGAGCTCAAAGATTTTTGACTTATTCTGCCATCTCAGAATTCTCTCTGATTAATTGATTTTAACTGATTTTTAAAATAACTCAATAAGGCTTTCCTGTCAAATCCTATTCAGAGGTCTATATATTTTTTATTTTTTATATAATTGCTTTTCATTTCATCTTTTTAATATAATTTTCAACAATATGGTTTGGGGTTACTAAGTTTAAAAATTTATTAAAGAAGAAGTTTTTTTTTTAATAATGAGTAAAAAAAGTCAAGCTTCATTTGAACCATCTACTATTATCCTAATAACAGATTGCTATTAATTACATGTAAAGTATCCAAGAGAAAATAATTAGAATCTTGAATAAATGAATGGCAAACCTCAAATACATAGTAATAACAAAAATATTATTTCATTTGAATTTCAGTTTTCTTGCAACTATCTGTTAAGTGGACTAACCAGTCACAATATAGTATTCCTATTATTCTTTTACTCATAAGGGAAAAACATTCTGATTATTTATTAAACTTTCTCATTCTTTAGATTCTGGACAAATTGCATACCAATGTTTCAAATACTAAATTATCCTAAAAGAATATATTTTATAATGTTTTAAGGTTTGTTAATAGTTTCAATAAATAATTTGACCTAACTTTACTTGCTCCATAATTACCAAGTTTCTCTGATGCAAAACAAAAATATAAGCAACTCATCATAAAATATGTATTCTATAAATTATAATAATTTCATTGCTTAATTACATATTTCGGTTCCAAAAATTCACTTGAAGGTGATGAGATCCTTAGTGGAACTGTGACTGATAGAAATGTTTGATGAGAACCTAAAAGAGGTTTAAAAAAAAGTGTTACTTTTTTTGGTACAATACAATGAAAAAAAGATAAATAGCTTCAAATTATGAAAGATTTGGTTCAAATTCCACCTTTGCCTCATACGGGCTGTGTGACCTTGGGCAAGTCACTTAGAGTTGGCACTTTAGACAACTCTCTTAAGACTAAAAGTTGCAGAGAAGGTACTGATCAACTATGGAGATAAGAGTTAACTCATGAAGAAGTTTCCTATACCAATGAAACCATAGATTTGGATTCTAACCCTACTTGTATGACAATTTGTTCAACAAACAATAATTCTGCATTTTTCTTTAATTTTTTTTCTAAAAGCCAATTTCAGAATTGTTTAACTTAAATTAGTTTAGCTTTGTTTTGGGGGGGAGAAGAGAAAGGATGATCTAGACCTATTTTTTCCATTTCATTGGTACAGGGAACTGTGTATAAAATAACTCCCTCCCTTCAAGCCCAGTTATAATTATGTTCCAGCTTAATTGTAGAGATCAAAAGACTTGCCCAACATCATCCCATATGTGAAAAAGGCAAAACTTGAACTCAGACCCTCTTGGGTTGATGGAAAGACTCAATTACAGCAAGTTATTTTACCAATCTGTACCTCAATTACTTTATTTCTAAAATGAGTTGTTTAGACTAGATGATCTCTTGTTTCTTTTCAACTCTAAAATTCTTATTCTCGCAGCCTTTTTTTTTTTTTTGCCTTTCTAAGATCTGCTTTTCTTCTTAAATATATGCTTGTAAAATAAAAACTTTTTTTCCCTTCTGTACTTTTTATTTCAAACAATTTATTTCCAATAAGGAATGCACTCTATTGTCTTAAATATTTTCTCTATGGCTAGATACAAAATATGCACAATTTTACAAGAGAAAATGACATATACATTTCTACAATGAGGTTGTAGAGCTTTGGCTTTTCTCAAATTATTTTGTCGATTTCTACAACCATCAGAAACCTTAAAAGAATAGTCTGCTCAGTTTATAAAATGTATTAAACTATTTCCAAAAGCAACAACTAGCTGGACTTTTCACATTGTGAAATTCCAAAGAAATATTGCCTGCTTTTTTTTCTTTTTAGAGGGGTTTAGGAAGAAGAGCTCTAGCCCTTCGTCCCATGGCTCCCTTTTTTGAATGAATGCATTCTGACTGAGAAAAAATACATCTTTATTTTCACTAATATATAACTAAAAGTTAGCATTTCTTTTAGTTATCTTAATACATTATTCTAAAAGTAGATCTAAAGCTTCATCAAACCATCCAAAAAGTATATAATTCAAAAAACAAACAAACAAAAAAAAAAACAGAAACTGTGTTCTAAAGGACCTCCTAGCACTTAACTTGACTGTAGGTCTTTTGCTGGACTAAGCTTTGCCATGGGATTAACTACTGACACACTACCAATGCTCCATCTGCCAGATATTGTGAGAACTGGATCACCTGCCCCCCAAGAGCCAGCACTACCTAGGGATAATTCCTATTCCTATGCCAACAACAAGCCTTATCACTGGCCTGAGATCAGGCACGCTGGCCCACCTCTCACCCCATTCTGGGGCATGAACATTTCAAGATGCTACTGCTGCCAAGGCTTATTCCCCCTGCGTCATGATCAACCCTTTCTACCTTCTGTGGGTCCAGACTCTGCTCCACTGCTGCAGATTCCATGTTGCCCCATTATACCAGGGCTGAGCACTGTCACAGCTGCAAACCTGGCCAGGCTGCCCCTGCTGTCCTGTGTGTAGGGGGGCTGCCAATGGCATCACTGCTCCAAGGTGGAGCCCCATGATGACTGGAGAGGAAAGGCCTGTGCACTGTTCCTCTACCCCACTCCTACTTTTAGTCAGAGCTTCTAGAGCTGAGATTTCTTCATTAATCAATATTCCTTCCTATCCTTCCTTCTTTCTCTATAATACAAAACTCCAGAACTTATTCTGTCCTTCATTGGGAATTCCAATCCCTGTACAATTTAGTACTTTCTCAGATCATCTACTCTGGCTATACTCTTCTCTTTCCAGTTTTGGTATCATGTTTAACAAGTTTTTCAACTTGAAACTATTCTCTACTCTCATTTTTTTTCCAATTACAAGTCAAGACAATCTTTAGCATTCATTTTTACAAAATTTTGAGTTCTAGATTTTTCACCCTCCCAGCCTCCCTTCCCCTCTTCTAAAATGGTAAGCACTTTGATATGTTATACATGTGCTATCATTGTAAGACATTTCATTAGTCACAGTAGTGAAAAAAAACAGATTAAAAAGAAAATAAAACATGGAAAAGAATAAAGTGAAAAAGTATTCTTCAATATGCATTCAGAATTCAGCTCTTCATCTGGATGTGGATAACATTTTTGTAATTGTCTTGAATCACTATGTTGCCAAGAAGAGCAGAATTTTTCATAGTTGAACATCATATCATGTTGCTGATTCTATGGTACAAAGTTTTCCTACTTCTGCTCATTTTACTTTGCATCAAAGTCTTTCCAGGTTTTTTCTGAAATCTGCCTGTTCATCACTTCTTATTACAAATTATATTTACATACCACAACTTGTTCAACCATTGTCTAATTGATGTATATTCACCCTATTTCCACTATTTCGCCACCACAAAAAGGGCTGCTATAAATAGTTTTCCATATGTAGGTCCTTTCCCTTTTTTATGACCTTTTCAGATATAGATCTAGTAGTGATATTGCTGGGTCAAAGATTCATAGTTTGGCTGCTCTTTGCTCTCCAGAGTGGTTGGATCCATTCACAATTCTACCAATAATGTATTAGTGTCCCAATTTTCTCACAACCTCTCCAAGATTTATCATTTTCCTTTTCTGTCATATTAGCCAATAAATGTGAAGAGGTATGTTGAGTTGCTTGAATTTGGAATTATCTAATCAGACGTGATTTAGAACATTTCTTCAGATGCCTAGAAATATGTCTTTTTTGGCTTCTTCAATCAAAAATCTCCTACTTATATCCTTTGACCATTTGTCAATTAAGAAATGGCTTGTATTCTTATAAATTTGACTCAGTTCTCTCTATATTTGAGAATTGAGGTCATTAAAAGATACTTGCTTTAAAGATTATTTCACAAATTTCTACTTTCCTTCTAATCTTGGTTAAATAAATTTTGTTTGTGCAAAAGCTTTTAATATAGCCCAAATTATCTATTTTACATTTCACAATGCTCTATCTTTTGCTTAGTTATTAACATATTTTTTTCTTTAAGAATTTAAGTGCTATGTTAGATTTAACATAGATTTTAACATTTATAACATATATTGGATTGCTTGCCATCTAGGGAAGGGGATGGAGGGAAGGAGGGGGAAATCTGAAACACAAGGCTATGCAAGAGTCAATGTTGAAAAATTATCCGTGTATATGTTCTGAAAATAAAAAGCTTAAAAAAAAGAATTTTAGTGCTATGCTTCACCTATATTGGATTACTTGATATCTAGAAAAGGAGTGAGGGGAAGGGAGGGAGAAAAATTTGGAACCTAAGTTTTTGCAGAGGTGAATGTTGAAAACTATCTTTGCATGTATTTTGAAAATAAAAAGCCATTATTAAAAATTTTTTAAGAATTTGGATGCTACAGCATGACAAATATGGAAATATGTTTAAGAGGATTGCATATATTTAATCTACATCAGATAGCTTGCTGTCTTGGGGAGGGAAGAAACAAGGGAGAGAGGGAGAAAAATTTGGAATACAAAGTCTTACAAAAACAAATATTGAAAACTATCTTTACATGCTTTGGAAAAAATAAAATATTGAGGGGCAAAAAAAGAATTGGATGCTAAACCACTTGCTGCATATAGTTTTTATTTATTTTCTCTTTTTCCTTGACCTAATAGTTCTATAATTTGGCTATAATGTTCCTTGGGGGGGTTTATTTGGGGATCTATTTCCTGAGGTGATTGATGAATTCTTTCAGTACTTCTGGTTTCAGGATATCAGGACATTTTCCATAATAACTTTTTTGAAAAATGCTTTCCAAGTCTTCCTTTTGATTACTGTCTGGTGTTTTTGACACTGCCTCTTTTAGGCCTATTTTTCAGGACATTGTTTTTCCAATGAAGTATTTTACAATTTCTTCTATTTTGATTTATTTGATTCTTAATCAAAGTCATCAACTTGACACTTATCTAATTCTAACTTTTAAGGAGTTGTTTTACTCAATTAGTTTTTGTATTTCCTTTTCCATTTAGCCAATTTACTTTTTAAAGTTTTTTTTTTATAAATTTTTTACAGTTGCTTTCTTTTTCCAAATTGTTTACTTTTTCCCCATAATTCTCTTGCATCACTCATTTCTTTTTCCAATCTTTCTTCTGCCTCTCTTGATTTTTAAGCTCTTCTCTGAATTCTTCCATGAATTTTCTATGCTGGAGATCACTTTCCATTTTATTATGGGGTTTTGCTGAAAGGTGTTTTGACAGGGCCGAGTTTGTGGCTTGATCTTTCCTGTCACCACATTAACTTTCTATTGTCAGATTCTTTTTTGGTTTTTTTTGCAAACCTTTTTGAACTTTTTTCCTTTCTTTTAAATTTGATTTCTGTTCCAGGGTGGAAGGGGCACTGTCTCAGGTTTATTGTGCCAGAAGCTACAACTCTGGTTGTTTACGTGGTGCTGATATTGCCCTGAGATGGTGCTACACTGAAATGGAAACAGGATGGTGGCTGGTGTTGTAGGAAGCTATAGGAGTTTGGCAGCTTAATTGGTGTTAAATCATGGGCCTAGTGCTGGTGTCTGGCATGTGCTGAGACGAGTAGAATGTGTCTACATTTCCCAGGGGCTGTACACTAAAGCATATGGTGGTAGGGTGACTTGCCATGCTGAAGCACACGGTGGTTCTCAGAGCTGCCCTTTCTCCTAGCTATGCTGAGGCACTGCATGCCATGTTACTCAGGAAAGCCAGAGGAATGGATACTGTTCAGCTCTGAAAATCTTCACATGCTTCAGTGTAACCCTTAGCAAACAGGCAACCTCTAGCAACCATGCTTCTGCATGTTCAGTATAAAATCTGTTCCACTGATCAACTCTCAAAAAGCTGTACCAAATTGTTTTGATAATTGCCACTTTTGCAATATAGTGCTATTAGGCTCCATTATTAAAATTATTTTTCTTGAGATTTTTCAGTTTCTATTCCTCCAGATGAGTCTCACTTTTTTTCCCCTAACTCTTATAAAGTAATTATTTCATAGTTTGATTGGTTGTTGCTGTTCAGTTATATTCAGTTATTTTCCTTCATTATCCCATTTGAGGTTTTTTTAACAAAGAGATTGGAGTGATTTGCATTTCTTTTTTTAGCTCATTTTAAAGATAAAAAACTGAGGCAAACAGGGTTAAGTGACTTGCCCAGGGTCACATAGATAGTTAAGTGTCTGAGGCCAGATTTGAACTCAGGAAGATGATCTTTCTGACTTCAGACCTGGTGCTCTATCCACTGTGTGACCTATATGTCTAACTTGATTGATACAGAATTATTGTCATTTCATTAATATTGGCTCTGTCAAGCTATAAGCAATTAATATTTAATAACTTAGGTTTATCTTTATTTAAATAAAATTCTTTAATTGTATTTATATAGATCCTATGTTTGTCTTGATAAGTAGATTCCCAATTACTTTATACTTTGTACAATCATTTTAAATAGAATTCTTCTGTCTCTTCTTGTTTAATTTGTAATACACAGAAATACTAATAATTTATGTGGATTTAATTTATATTTTGCTAGTGTTTTACCAGTTTACTGCTTCAAATGTTTAGTGGACTCTCTAGCATCCTCTAGTAAACCATATATCATCAATAAATATATAGTTTTTAATTTCCTCTTTGTCTATTTCTTTCATTTTTTTCATCACTGTTATAGTGAACATTTTTAATACTGTGCTTAAAAATGGTGATAATGGAAATTCCTGGGTTAAACCTGATCTTACTGGAAAGATTTCTAGTTTATCCTCATTAAATACATAGCTGACTCTTGATACAAAATATTTGTTCCTGTTTTCTAGCATTTTAAACAACATTGTGTTTTATCTTGTCAAAAGTTTTTCCTGTCTCTATTGACATAACATTATTTTTGTTTTTATATCAATGTACTCTCCAATTTTGATGATTTTATAAAGACTGAACCAACTAACATCTCTAATACAACTCCATAGTTGTATTATTCATAGTGCAAAATCTTTATGTTTCTATAATCTCTTGGATAATATTTAATCTAAAACTTTTGCATCAATGTGAATTAGAAATATTGGTTCACAGTTTATTTGTTTCAATTCCTTCTGGTTTATCAAGACCATATTTGTATCATAGAAATAATTTTAAGAACCTTTTCCTATTTTTTACATAAAAATTATACTATTGGAAATTTTCTTTGTCCACTTAATAGAATTCATTTGCAAATTCATCTGGTCATTAGTATTTGGATGGACAGAGAAGTGACATGAATTTTTCAATTTCTTTTTCTCAAATTAAATTAAAATTTTTAATTCTTTGCTATTAAAATCTGTTGTTTTATATATAATTATTCATGTCTTTCACTGAAACTGTCAATATCATTAGCATAGAATTAGGAAATAGTTTCTATGTTTTCTTTCTTATGAATTCTTTCATTTTTGATAGTGATAATTTGTTTTTTTCTATTTTTATCATCTTTGCATTATAAAGAAATTTATTAGGACCCTTTCTTTTCCTTTATTTTTAAACAACTTTAGTCATATGAAATTAATTAATCTTTGAATATTTGACAGAATTCACTTATAAATGAATCTGGTCCTGGGAGTTTTTGTTCCTGTAGAAGTTCATTTGTGGCTTGTTCAATTTGTTTTTATGATTTCTGTTTTTTATTAGGGGCATTCCATATTCTTAAAAAATATATTTTCATTTATTAGTTTTACAAAATCTTGCAGAACTGAATGTTGAAAACTATCTTGTATTTGGAAAAATAAAATTCTATTAATAATAATAATGATAATTTGCTATTGTATTTGCATTGTAAATTGTATTGGCATACAATTGGGCAAAAGAATTTCTAATACTCTATTCGTCATTTGTTGTTCAGTTTGCTTTTCATTTTTAATCCTAATGATTTTTTCCATATTTAAAAAAATAACTAGCTAATGACTGATGAATTCTCTAAAGAAGTTTTATTAATCAATAAGGTTTTTCTTTCAGTGTATTGATCTCTTCATCAATACCCAGAACTTCTTTTGTTTCATTTTTTTTCAAATATTGTGTTCTTTCCCCAAAAGCTTGAACATATGGATTTATCATACACTACATTAATATGTTTATTTACTTTTTTTTATATAGTGTGGCTAATATATCTCACTGATCCACCACTCTTTTTCTTAGTCACTACCAGACTGTTTTGATGACAATCACTTTATAATATAGCTTAAAATCCAGAAATGCTAGGCTGCCTTTCTTGATATTTTTTTCCCATCAATTCCCTGAATATTCTTGATATTTTGTTCTTCCAGAATAATTTTGTTACTATTTTTCTAGCTCTACAAAATAATTCTTTGGTACTTTGACTTATATGGCACTCCAACATTTATCATTATCTTTTCCTGTCAGCCAATCTGAGAGTTGTGAGGTAGAAACTCAAGAATTATCTTAATTTGTATTTTTCTAATCAAAAGTGACTAAAAGCATTTCATACGACTATTAATGGCTTTAATTTCTTCATCTGAAAATTGTTCATATCCTTTGACCATTTATCAATTGAGCAATGAGTTGTATTCTTATAAATTTGACTCAGTTCTCTATATAGTTTAGAAATGAGATCTTATCAAAATATTGGCTGTAAAAATTGTTTCCTAGCTTTTTACTTCCCTTCTAATGTTGGATGCATTTGGTTTTGTTTTTGCAAAAAATAATAATAATAATAATAATCCAACCAAAATTATCCATTTTGCATTTCATAATGTTCTCTAGTTGTTCTTTGGTCATAAATTCCTCCCTTCTCCAAAGACCTGATAGGTAAACTATGCCTTAGTGTTAAGGGGCAGGTCAATTCTCCTAGAGCCTCCACAGCTGTGGATCATAGCATCTGAAGGAGCTGCAGGGCAGCCTTTGCTGACTGGTGTTGCAGACTGGAAATGAAATAAATTGGAGGCAGAGGGAAGAGGAAAGAGGTCAGACAATTCAAAGGTCTCTCAGTCTCCTTGTATCATCCTCTACACAAGGAGATCCATTCTACAGGTCTGGGTTGGATCTCCAGCAGCCATTGTCAGGTGGTTCCCATGACACAACACCTTAGTCTTCTAATTTGCTTTTAATATCACCCTTTATGTCTAAATCATGAAACCATTTTGACCTTATTTTAATATTAGATGTTAGTCAATGCTTAAATTCTGTCATACTATTTTCCAATTTTTTCAGGAATTTTTGTCAAATAGAGTTTTCTTATTCTAGAAATGGGAGTCTTTGGGCTTATCAATCAGTAGATTCCTATAATCATTGACTTCCTATTCCACTAATCCACCATTCTATTTCTTCTCCAGAATCTAATGGTTTTGATGACTGTCACTGTATAGTAGTTTTAGATCTGGTAAAGGTAGAGTACTGTCCTTTGCATTTTTTTTTTCATTAACTCCCTTGATATTCTTGACCTTTTGTTTTTCCAGATGAATTTCTAGGTCCATAAAATGTTTTTGATGGTTTATTTGATATGGCACTGAACGAGTAGAATCATTTAGGGAGAATTGAGCAATTGATGTTTTTTCAATTCTTTAGATCTGATGTTGTGTGAAAAGTGTTTTTGTTCATATAGTTCCTGGGTTTCTCTTGGCAGGTACATTCTCAAATATTTTTGAATGTCTACATTTTAAATGGGATTTCTCTTTATATCTCGCAGTGCTGGATTTTGCTGTTAACATACAGAAGTACCAATGATTTTTGTGGGTTTATTTTATATCCTGAAACTCAAGTAATTTTTAGTTGATTCTCTCATATCATCTGCAAAGAGTGATAGTTTTGTTTCCTCCTTGCATATTCTAATCTCTTCCATTTCTTTTTCTATTCCTATTGCTAAAGTAAACATTTCTAGTACAATATAGAGTAATAGTAAATGGGCATCCTTGTCTCACTCCTGAGCTTACTGAGCATGCTTCTAACTTTTCCCTATTACGGAATGCTTGCTTATAATTTTAAGGAAAACTTCATTTATTCCTATGCTTTCTGGTGTTAATAGAAATGGGTGCTATATTTCATTGAATACTTTTTCTATTGAGATAATCATATGATTCCTATTAATTTTGTTGGTGATATGATCAATTATGCCACTAGTTTTCCTGATATTGAATCAGCCCTGCCTTCCTGCTATAAATTCCACCTGGTCATTAGTGCATTATTATTTTTTTTCTTTTTTGCTGAAGCAATTAGAGTTAAGTGACTTGCCCAGGGTCACACAGCTAAAAAGTACTCAGATATGCTGGGTAGGTTATTCTTAGTTGTTATTTCAACTATCCTGCTTCCCTGAACATAATATTCCAAATCTCTCCACTCCTTTAATGTGGTATTTACTAAATCTTGTATTCCTGACTCTTCCTCCATGGCATTTGAATGGTTTCCTTCTTATTACTTGAAGTATTTTTTCTTTGACCCCAGAGCTCTGGAATTTGGTTATAATATTCCTGGAAGTATAATTTTGGAATGTCTTTCAGATATTAATCAGATTCTTTGAATTTCTCTTTTACCCTCTGATTCGTCCTTTTTCACTTCTGTGGATAGGATTGCCATTGCGGATTCAAATTTTTCTATTTTGGGAATTATTTCTAATAATGCCTTGTCATTTCAATAAATGCTTTAGATTTGAGTTAATTGTAGAAAGTTAACCTATAGGTAGGTGTCAGTGGGTTAAAAGTTTTATGAGTATGGAACCTTGGTATACTTTGAACTGTTTGAGATTAGAAACCCAATGATTTCTGAGTTGGAAAAGTGGATATCCTATAGAAGAGAGGATATAAATATATTGCTATCATAATAATAAACTCATCATCATTTTTCTAATCACCCAGATTTACAAGATAGGAGTCAGCATTTGACCCCTTTTCTCTAGTCATACAAACTCCCTTGCCCAATCAAGCTTTGCCTGGTATTTTGTAATAGACTCTTAATTAGTCTTCCTATATCCAGTTCTATTTTTCTATAATCATCCTCCACTCACTGGAAAAAATTATATTTTTAAAGCACTGACTCCTCTGCTTGAAGAACTTCAATGGCTTGCCACCATCTTGTGATAAAATACAAACTCCTCCTTCAACTATGGCTTCGATCTATCTTGCTGATTTATTTTATCTTACCTATCCTATCTCTATTATTCAGCCAAATTGGCTTATATAATATTCCATCTCCATATTTCATGCCTTTTCTCAGACCATCACACATGTCTGAATGTTTTTCCTTTTCATCCCCACTTCTTGATAACCCCCCTAAGCTCTGTTCAAGGTTCAGATCAAGAATTCCTTATTATAAAACCACCTTCTTGAGCTTTCCCCACTACCACCTTGTTTGTACTCCATGCTATCCCTAATTGCTATGTATTTTGTGTACCTTGTAATTACTTTCTATGGACATTTTCTATCTCTTTAGTAAAAATGAAAGTTCCTTCTAGAACTGGAATATATTAGTTGATTTATAAATGTTTATTGATTCATTTACTGCCATAAATTGTCATTCAAGTTCATAGAACCTAAATAAAAGAGAAAGTGGTGATGCTAAATTTCTATGCCAAAATAGCCAACTGGAGAAGATGTAAAACCCAGTAAGATTTAGTGATATGTCTTTTGTTAGCTGGTTTTAAGTAGTTATGAGGGCTCCTACAATTCTAGATTATGTGATCCTCTGCTACTATGTGTGTGATCTGGACAAATCACAACCCTTATGGAGCTCAGTTTCATGATCTGCAAAATAAGGGAAAGGAAGTTGTTGATCTCAAAGGTCCCTAAAAAGAATTTCTAGGATCAAAGCTTTATTATAAAAGATCATCACCATGATACAGAAAGAGCTTGATTATAGAAAACTCATCTCTGAAATAGCATTCATTGTAATTTTTCTTATTTTATTCATTATTCAGATATTCTTTTCAAGTACACATTAAGTGCAGCTGTTAAACATTCTTTTTTTTTTTTCTTTTTCTTTAAAGGAAATGGTGCTCGTCTTAAATAGACTTACAATGGTGTAGACAACAGAAAAATTATATCAATAATTAATTTTTAATTTGACTAGGAAACAAAAATAACTATGTATACTTAGTCTGGAGAAGTGATTTTCCTTAATTGTGCATGTGACCATATCAACTCTCTATTCAATCCATTCCTGTGGCTCCCTATTGCCTCTAGGACAGAGATTCTGAATTCTTAACAGAAATCCTTATTTCAATATAACTGGTTTCTTTTGCATTTTATTCTGTCATTAAAAAATATTCTGTGAAGACTAAAGACTTCACCAAACTTCCAAAGTGATCCATGGCACACACACAAAAAAATTTTAAAGCTCTCCTTTAGAATAAAATACAGTCTCTCCTATTTATCTTTTAAAGCCCTTCACTTTGTTCCTAATGTCTTTGTAAACTCATTATATAATTATTTATTATATTAATTACAAATTATAAACTGATTACATAAACTCAAACTTTACAAACCTCATTATAAACTACTCAGCTTTTGCACTGGTTAGTCCACATACATAGAATGTATTTCCCATTCCATCCACCATCTCTGCCACACAGAATTGCTCACTTCCATCAAAATCTAACTGAAACACTGCCTTTTTGAATTTTTACTTTTATTAACTGAATGAATTTCATAAACATTTCCAAATACCCCAAGCCTCAAAGTCCATTTGAAAGATTCATTGGTGAAGCCTAATTACTCCATGCCTGCTTGAGTGGTAAAGCTGGGGAGAGCAGGTGAAGAAACATCCTGGTCTTCTTGCTTCCAGCTTCAATAAAGATGATATTCAGGTCCAACTTCCCTTCAAACCCACGGGAAAGACTGAGAAGAAGGCCACGTGTAGAAAGCCAACCTTTTCATTATGCATCTATTTCCAATGTACTACAGGAGAGACTTTGGAGAATTTCCCCTTGTTTGAAATGGGGGATCATTTCTCTTGGTTGAGCTCTCTAGCTCCCCAAGGAGAGCTCATTTTTTCTGGTCATTGTCTGGTACAGTTTCATATGTATATTTTCGGTGATTTCTATTTGCTATCTGGATATGTCTATGTGGCTTCATTACGGAACTAGCCTTTAATGGGAAAGGAGGCAAGTTCTGGATATCTAGCTTGGGGCACTCTTTCCCTAGTAAGGGACAGTGACCTTGAATGTAGCTTGAACTCTTCCTGGCAAGAAGCAAAGTCTCCCTTGGAGAAAAATAGAAGACTAGAGGTCTTTATTCTCATCCCCCTTTCAGCTACATCTAGACAACATCATGCGTCCACATAGGACAGATCTGAATTCCTAACAGAGGTCCTTCTTTCAGTGTAAGTGGTTTCTTTTGTATTTTATTCTACGTCATTAAGACAACGTGATGCACCATATACACCACAACACTTAGACAAAGTACAGAAAAAGCAGACTCTATGTAACATCGCGGTTCCCCCACATACAGTCTAGTGGAGGTGTTTAAAGCATACATTAAATGTATCAGGGCCGTTCCCACATTGCCCTCCTTTTTTAATGAGCTCAGCTGCATTTCCCTTTCTCCTATGTGGTTGGAGAGGGGGAGGAGGCCGAGGAGAAAAGGATACTTTGTTTCACTGAGCCCGAACTTCTTTTTTCCAGCTTCTCCCCCGCCCCAGCCCCGACTCGCCTTGCCACCTACGGGCGCTCCCGCATCCCAGTCCCGTTCAGAAATGCTGACCCACCCCGGGCGGGAGCTGGGCAAAGGCGGCGTCGCTAAACTTACGGGGGTCCTTAAGCAGGCCAGAAAGCAGCAACAAGAGAGGGAGCATTGCGCAGCCTGCAGGCCGATCGGAGTAAACCACCGCGGCACACGCTAATGAAAAAAAGCTGGCCGTGGTCTCGAGAGAACGCATCGTGGGGGCGGGGGGGGGGGGGGGGGGGGGGGGGGGTGCGCGAGCGGCTGCGCCGGGTGGACTTTGAAACACGCGCCGCTTTCCTGGAAGGTGTTGGCGCGGGAGCAGTTCGGCCCTTCGGAAATTGTTGAGCCCTCGAGCTGCGGTTGTGGGGTCTGGATCTACAGGGTGCCCAGAGGTGAGGGAATGTGGAGGCGTTGGGGCGCGGAAGCCGCTTCCCGCTGGGATGAACAAGTTACATTTTCAGTAGGAGCATCGCATAACCCTAACGGATCAGACCTAGATTGTATTGCTTTATTGTTTTTCCAGCCTCAAAAAGTGAGGAAGGCAGTGTTCTACGGAGCAAGCTGTCTATCAGAACTGATCATAGTATAATCTTGTTGTTGTCGTGCACAATGATCTGGTTCTGCTCTTTTCACTCAGCATCAGTTCATGTAAGTCTCTCCAAACCTCTCTATATTCATCCTGCTGGTCATTTCTTACAGAACAGTAATATTCCATAGTATTCATATACCACAATTTATTCAGACATTCTCCAATTGATGGGCATCCATTCATTTTCCAGTTTCTAGCCACTTCAAACAGGGCTGCCACAAACATTCTGGCACATACAGGTCCCTTTCCCTTCTTTAGTATCTCCTTGGGGTATAAGCCCAGTAGTAACACAGCTGGATCAAAGGGTATGCACAGTTTGATAATTCTTTGGGCATAATTCCAGATTGCTCTCCAGAATGGTTGGATCAGTTCACAGCTCCACCAACAATGTACCAGTGTCCCAGTTCTCCCACCCCCTTCCAACATTCATCATTATCTTTTCCTGTCAGCTTACCCAATGTGAGAGGTGTGTAGTGGTATCACTGAGGTCCTTTTTTGAACTAAACTGCCAGACATTCCAACTCTGCTACAGAGAACACAACTCTATTGGACTGGTCACATCTCATGCCAAATGTCTGCTTGCCAAAAAGATTATTTTATAAAGAACTCACACAGGGCAAACGCTCAAAAGGTGATCAGAAAAAGAGATGTAAGGACATTTTCAAGTTATCTCTTAAGAACTTTAGAATTGATTGTATCGATGTAATAGGACTCTGTGTCCCCCTGATCTTTTTTTGGGGGGTGGACCTGGGTTAAAAAAAAAAAAACTCTGAATCAAAATCCTTCCCAGCCTCTGGGTACCAACCAACCATATATGTTTATGGTTATAGAGATTTGTGTGTGTGTTTGTATGTTTGTGTGTATGTGTATGTGTGTAAATTCATATGTATATATGTGTGTATATATTTTCTCCGAACTTAATGTAACCTTCTTGGGAGACAGGGGGAAAGGAAGGAGAAAATAAAGTAAAAAGTGCACAGCAAAAAATAAAAGAAAACCTACAAGGAAACAAAAGATGGACAGCTTTGAACATAATGTGTAATTATTATATAGACTTTATTGAGAAGGAAATGTATTGCTTTATATTTTGAATCCTTATGTTCTGCTATGCACATGGCAATTATTTTTTCCTAATTTGTATTCAAGTTTAAAATTTTAAAAAGAAAAAAAAAAGGGGGAGCCAATTTTTTTTCTTTTTCCCTTATGGTTCAGTTAGCCTGAAGTTATAGCATAAAAATATGCTCCTAGTTCACATTTAAGAATCTCTATTTGTTTTATTTTAATAATGAGAACTAAGAATATCAAAAAGAGGACAGAACAAGAGATTGCTTTGAAAAGAATATATTGAGCCAGGGAAAACAAAATTAAAAAGCAATTAGAGCATCTAAAAACATTTAACTACAGGAAAAAAAGGATCATATTGTCCAAAGGGGCAGTTTCAATTTCTTTGTCTGAGAATTGTCTGTTTATATCCTTTGACCATTTATCAATTGGAGAATAGCTTGATCTCTTATAAATTGGAGTCAATTCTCTATATATTTTGGAAATGAGGCCTTTATCAGAACCTTTGACTGTAAAAATGTTTTCCCAGTTTATTGCTTCCCTTCTAATCTTGTCTACATTAGTTTTGTTTGTACAAAAGCTTTTCAATTTGATATAATCAAAATTTTCTATTTTGTGATCAATAATGATCTCTAGTTTTTATTTGGTCATAAATTCCTTTCTCTTCCACAGGTCTGAGAGGTAACCTATCCTGTGTTCCTCTAATTTATTTATAATCTCATTCTTTATGCCTAGGTCATGAACCAATTTTGACCTTATCACTTGGTGAACAGTGTTAAGTGTTGATGTGGGAAAGATTCCTTTCTAGATTCCCATCCCCTCCTAGTTAATAATGTAAATTATCCTTTGACTCACAAATCCTGGTCCCTTTGAATTCCAATAGACAATCCGCACCTGTCCCAGCCCCATCTGGATCTGAACCTACTTTGGGGCTACACCCAAAAGCCCCTGGAGCTAAGTCTCCTATTACAAAAAGGCCACAATGGGAACCTCTCTTTGTAAAGATTCCAAACATTGCAGCCATGTGAGGACCCTCTGTCCACTGGACCCTCTGTCCAGTGTCCTCCTTATCTCTACCTTCACCTATCTCCTACTTCTAAACTCAATAATAAACCTCTTTTATCAATCTAGCTTTCGGACTAATAAATGCTTTTATTGGGGACTCCCACTGCTACTAGACCTCATTTACCACCGTATCCTTGCGCCGAATCCAAGGGGGTTACAGGGGAGCTTTGCTTAACTTCCTGTACCCCAAACTTGCCACTAGACCTAACTAAACCCTGATTTCATTTAGGTATCCCAAATCTAGACCTCAACATTTGGTCTATACCTCAACAGTGTGGGTCATTGTCTAGTTTCTGCCATACTAGTGTTATGCCACAGTTCTCTTTAACTGTTCTGACTTGGTTTCCCCTGAACTAGTTTCCTTTGTCTCAGTTTCCTTAGCTGTTCTGTTAAATCCCCTTAGTTGTAAAAACTGACTCTAGTCCGTTAAGACTGGGAACCGTTTACTCTAAGGTTATATATTGCTAGCAAGATAAACAAGAGAGCAGAACTCCTGACCCTCCCCTGTCCTCAAGAATTTACAATATCCCTCTAAAATATTCCAAGATACCTCACTGACATCTTTATCTCTGGGTATTCAGACATCCTGTCTCTGGGCTTTTAGGAGTTATGGTCTCCCCCCAACCTGACAGAAGCCTTCCCGCTTTTTTGGGGGGGAGGTCTTTGTCTCTAGGGTTATTTAAAGGAAGAGGCCGCTCTTATTCTTATTCGGAGCTACTTCATTCCTTGAGATGACAGCCCTGGGACCAACATGGATTCCTTGGTCCCAGTATATCTTTATCTCTGTCTGACTGGATAATTTGAGACGAGAGTCCTGTCCAGTCAATTATACTCTCCAATTAATAAACTATTGAAAACTCTCTAATCTCTCTCCTGCCTCAGTTTCTCCGGCATTACACTAGTTTCCAATTTCCCAGCAATTTTTGTAAACAGTGAGTTCTTATCTCAAAAGCTGGAGTCTTTGGATTTCTCAAACACTACAGTATTAAAGTTATTGGCTGTTTTATCCTTTGAACCTAACCTATTCCACTGATCAACTAATCTATTTTTTAGCCAATACCAAATGGTTTTGGTAACTGCTGCTTTATAATATAATTATAGCTTGGCCACCTTCATTTGATTTTTTTTCCCATTAATTTAAGGGGAAGCTTATTTAAGAAATGTACTTGAAGCTTCATGACATTTAGCCTGGAGAAAGATTTTTTATTACTCAAGAACTTGTAGGCCTACACCTAGTTATTCATATAACCCCATGATAGCCTTGAGGTTGGGGACACATTTGCTAAATATAGAAGACTCTAAATTTTAAATGCTGACAGATGTTTCTTGGTAGCCTCAATGACATAAACTAAGATTTTTTGGGGGGACCAGATGTGTATCCCTTTCCAAACCCTGGGAAAAGCCTGCAACCTCCCAATTAAGTGGTTTCATTCAATTGGAAATCTTGGTCAATCACCCTCCATTGAATTGCCACAAATAACCCTCAGTGGCTCAAACTCCTTTTAAGTAATCTCATTCAATTTTAAATTGAATTGAAAATCAGTCTTTCAGGAGTTGGCCCTCATCTCTGGGCCAAAGATCAAAGCAAACCCCAATATGTCTAGGGCTACATGCCCAGATATTTTTTTGCAGAAGTCTTAATAGACCATGCCCACTGGTAAAGATATTCTCTTCTCAGTGTTAACCTTTGCTATCTTCCTAATAGGACTTTTTGCCACTAAGAAATCTGTCTTCCTACCAATGCTGGTTTTTTAGTGTCAATAAATCCCTTTTTGCCACACAGATTTCAGGTTTTCCAATTCTTTCCCATAGGACCTGTGGCTCTAACCAGAGGGGATTTCCACACCTCTTCACAATTCCACTAACCTCATCATTTACACCTCATCAACATCTTAATTATCCTCTAGCATGGCTTCCATGAGTCCCCTTTTTGCAAAACACTCTGCCTTCTGCCTAAACCCCCTTACAAATCTGCTGGCATGGGATGCCTATCCAAACTTCTGTTCCCTGAAGGTATTTTGTCCCTACTACTGCCCACCCAGGAACTAACATCAGGACTATGTGTTTAAAACTGCAAAAGTAAGTTTTTGCCTTTAAGGTATACTTTGTAAAAGGTTCCCCAATATTGATCTTGAAGATGATCAATTTAGAATGTCTTCAATTAATGCTTAAGATGTTCCTTGATTGCATGTGTATGACATATATCAGATCTCTTGCCATCTTGGAGAAATGGGAGGGAAAGAGAAAAGTTTGGATCTCAAAATCTGATGTAGAGAGCCAGAACTCTGGAAAAGTATCTTGAAAGAAGTCCTCTTTTTTGTGGAAATTCAAAGGCAAATAGCTAGCCAATGTTAGTGAATACTCCAATTGTGATGCCGGAGAAACTGAGGCAGGAGAGAGATTAGAGAGTTTTCAATAGTTTATTAATTGGAGAGTATAATTGACTGGACAGGACTCTTGTCTCAAATTATCCAGTCAGATAGAGATAAAGATATACTGGGACCAAGGAATCCATGTTGGTCCCAAGGCTGTCATCTCAAAGAATGAAGCAGCCCCGAATAAGAGCGGCCTCTTCCTTTAAATAACCCTAGAGACAAAGACCTCCCCCCCAAAAAAGCGGGAAGGCTTCTGTCAGGTTGGGGGGAGACCATAACTCCTAAAAGCCCAGAGACAGGATGTCTGAATACCCAGAGATAAAGATGTCAGTGAGGTATCTTGGAATATTTTAGAGGGATATTGTAAATTCTTGAGGACAGGGGAGGGACAGGAGTTCTGCTCTCATGTTTATCTTGCTAGCAATATATAACCTTAGAGTAAACGGTTCCCAGTCTTAATGGACTAGAGTGGGTTTTTAAGACTAAGGGGATTTAACAGAACAGCTAAGGAAACTGAGGCAAAGGAAACTAGTTCAGGGGAAACCAAGTCAGAATAGTTAAAGAGAACTGTGACATAACACTTTACTTCAGGCAGCCCAAGAATCTCATTGTAAATATCATCAGGCTGCTCAAGCTTTACATTTGCAATTTGGGATAACAAAAGAGGAATTTGGGAACATAGTAAAAGCCTGTAAGGCTTGCTTTCTTTTCCACACTCCCTCAAGGGAAGAACCCTCATGGTTTGAGACCCAATGAAATTTGGCAAATGGATGTGACTCATTATAAATCTTTTGGTCACCTGTCTTTTATCCATGTTGTAGTAGACACCTTTTCAAGATTCACTTTTGCAGTACCAGCAACAAAAGAGCCAGCCCGAGTGGTCACTGAATTCCTTATACAAGCTTTTGCCACCATGGGTGTGCCACAAGCAATAAAAACAGATAATGTTCCTGCTTATACTTCAAAACATTTTGCACATTTTTGTGCACAGTATAAGATTTTACATACCAGAGGCATACTTTTTAATCCTCAAGGACAGGAAATAGTAGAGAGGAGAAACAGAGATATTAAGACGCTCCTCCAAAAACAAAAGAAAGGGGGAGCCACAGGTAACCCTAGAAAACTCCTAAATTTAGCTCTTTATACAATTAACTTCTTGATTTTTGACAAAGATGCACTGGCTCTGGCAGACAGGTTTTATAAAAACCCACCGGAAGGGCAGTGTCCAGTGCAAGCGGCTCCACTATCTTTAGATAATCTCCAGATGATATGGAGAGATCCAGAAAGTGGTGAATGGAAGGGACCAGATAGGCTAACTGCTTTGGGGAGAGGATTTGTTTGTATCTCTATAGATGGAGAAGGAATCAGATGGGTATCAACGAGTTGTATTCGCCTTGTCCATCAGAGAGAGACAGAGCAGACCCTTGAAACGAAGGAGAAGATCCAAGAAACATTGGGTGGTTCCATCGCTGATTGTGCCCACCACTGAAAGAGCATCACAGTTATGGCAATTGACTCATGAACATTAAAAATTGTTAATAAGACTGTTGCAAAACTTTAAAACCAGCATGAATCATTGGATTCCCTGAGTTAACACCTTATTTCAAGTATACTTCTTTCAAATATACTTCTCCAGAGTTCTAGCTCTCTACAATCTTACAAAAATTAATGTTAAAAAATAAAATAAATGTCAAAAAAATGTCAAAGATCCAACCCATTGACCATATTATTTCCAGGAACATTCCAGGGTATAGCTCAAACCAGATTTAAATAAAAATAGAAATTGTATCAAAATTAATAAAAAATATAATACATTAAAATATGTGTTACTTCTATAATAACCATATTAAGAAATATTGGTAACAATTGAAATTTTTTTAAATTGCAATGTATTAACTGAACAGTGAAGAAATAGAAAAGATATGACAATTTGGAAAAATGCTTTGATCTTTGCAAATGACATAGCAAGACTTGTTCAGACTTTTTTGTTAACTAGGACTAGAAAAAGTCAAAATGACTACTCCTGTGCTTCAACATGAATATGAGATGCTTTAAACCTTCGAAACACTTTTTATGTAATTACTAAGAACATCTCAAAGGATTTTTGAGGTGATTGTCCCACAGATTTCTCCATATATCGGGATTATGAATGAAGAGTATAGTTTTCTATCTCCTTTTGAGAGAACGGGAAATATCTGAGATGCTGATACTTCTAAAGAATACTTGAATTATAACTAATCAGCCAACAATAACTACATAGCTTAGGAAAACAAGGGTTTTAATGTAATGGGTTTTAAAAACAGTGCATGCTAAAGAAAAATGCAATGCTATAGGAAATATTCAGCTCAGTATAGATAGTCTGGGATATAGATGGAATACAGAGAATGATATGGGAAATTTTATGGTTATTCATGATATATAACTGGAATTTCCTGGGCTCCAAAGCTAGGGTATGGGAACAATAGGCTGCCAAGCAAAAGAGTAAGGACAAGAAAGTATCATGCTATTTGAAGTACTTTGAAGATAGAAAAAAATTATAGGGAACAGAGAGTCACTATGTGTCTTTTAAGAATGAGCCAAGTGATAACAAAGAGTTCTGGGTTGAAGCTCTGCCAGAAATCTTTGAGACTTAATATGTTTCTATTAGGAATCATAATGTTATGCCACAGTCTCTTTGAACTGTTCTACCTCAGTTTCCCTGCACTAGTTTCCCTTATTGTCCTGACTGAGTTTCCCTGAATTGTTCTATCTCAGTTTCCTTAACTGTTCTGCCTCAATCCCCTTAGTTGTAAAACCCTGCTCCAGTCCATTAAGACTGAGGACCATTTGCTCTTAAGTTATAAATTGTCAATGTGAGAATCAGGATGAGGGGGAGATCAGACTTCCTGACTCCTAACTCCTTCTGCCCTCAAGAATTTATGACACTACCCCCCTAGAATATTCCAAAAGATAAGACTATCCCAAATACCTCATTGACATCTTTACTTCTGTTTATTCAGACATCCTGACTCTGGCTTTTAGTAAGAATTTATAACCTCCCCCATCCTGACAGAACCAAATGGATCTGTGAAGAAGTTTCCCTCTTCTTTCCCCTTCTTTGTTTGAAAAGGTATAAAAAGATTTGGAATTCTCCCATTTATCGCTGGATACTTTGAGACAAGAGTCCTGTCCAGTCAATTATACTCTCCCATTAATAAAATATTAAAAACTCTCTAATCTCTATTATGCCTCAGTTTCTCGGGCATTACAATAAAACACAAATTTGATTTGGATGAAATATCGTCCAGAAATTAAATCAGAATGTGGTCTTAATCATGCTTCCTTATTGGTATAATTTTGGTAGATTGAGAACCTAAATACTTTAAATTTTTGACAGCGGATTAGTGAAATATGTAAATGAAGTACTTGAAATAATTGCACTTTGTAAAAAATACTAGTAAAAAATTGAAACTATTAAGTATTTTGTATGATATCATTTGGGAATATAGCTTCATGAATAATTTAATTCTAGTTTCATTTTAAGTGGGAAGAACTATGATCAGTTAGACTATTTGGCATGGAGAAAAGGTATTGGGAAAAAGGATAAGAAAATGTATTTTGTAATCTTAAAAAATAATCTTAAAAAGCTACTTTAATAATGCTTATATTTGTAACATTATATAGAATTAATGCCTAACATTACTTTAATAAATCATTGCATTAGAAATATAATTACTAAAAAAAAAACTTTTAAATTTGGATTCTTTTGATTTGTAGATTAAATTGTTAGAAGATTGATATATCTGAAAATTATCTATTTGCAAATATAGTGGATAACAGTGGCAATCATCTTTGAAGTTGGTATAGCAAGGATCTTTTAAAATGCCCTAATCTGTGAAAGCAGAATCCTAAATATCTTGTTAACTATATTAATCCTGAAAAGATTCTTTTTACTTTATATTTGAAACAAGCCATTATCTCATCAGCTCTTAAGCTCTTTGTAATAATCAAAAGATCTTTGTGTAATTGGGTCTGATAAATTAGCATCTTTAAGGGAACTAATTTTTAGATGGATTTTATATTTAATTTTGTAATGGAACAAGATTATCATACCTGAAGTTTCTTTTCTGAGGTTTGAGTGGACAAGCTTATATAAGCTAAAGTTTAACCTCCCCCTCTCTGAAAATACCAAAGATATAATTGCTACTAGAAATACTTTTCCCCATTTTCTCATGAAACATTGTTTCAGCTTTGTGGGGTATCCCTAAGAAACTATGGCAATCTGACCCTGCCCCTTAAATCTGCCTTAATCAAGTAGGTAAGCCCTGTTATTTTACAAAGACGTCCCTTAAAGATGATCCTCATGGCATGTTGGGGCTATTAGGACTGTTGATCTGTGTGATGCCGTCAATTAGATAGCTGTTCTTTGTTCTATGCTTACAAAAATGTATTGCACCTTTGAATTTAGGATCTCTTGGTCAGAGACAGAACATTATAATTATCCTTTATCAGGTCATTAATATACTACCTTTGAAATTTGCCTCTCTCTCAAATTCCCTTTGAGACATATAAATTGCACATATCAAAAGGAGGATTGTTTCTGGTTAATATATTATCAATGATTTTGGATTACTATTGAAATCACTTAAGTAAAAAAAATTAATCTAGATATTAATAAAATCTAGAAATTAGATATTTGTTTTACCTTACAATAATTTGCCTCATTCTGTGGCACAAATTGTAAGGCAGTTTATGTGCTAAAGCCTCTTTTATTAATCAGCAATATTGCTGTTATCAGCCCTGTCAGCCATATAATGTTAGAAAATTGGTAAAAATAAAAACAGATCACTTTAACTTTGTATGTGAAAAGTTTTTAATTGGTGCAAGACCTTGATAAGTATAGAATCTCTCCTTGAAGACTTGAAACTTATGGCAAGGTATCTTACTTGGTAACTCAACCATACACACAAAAACCAAGGACAAACAAACAAAAAAACCCTGACATTAAAGTTGATTTTCAACTTTATCTATCTAAAGATCCCATTTTTAAAGGTTAATATTGAAACAGAAGAGTGACTTGCTGGCAAAAGTATGTTGGAGCCAACTCATAGTGGCTCATGGGAGCCAACTATTGAATTTTTAATACAAGCATTTATGCCTCAGAAATCAGCAAAGGCTAGTAATAAGGGACTGATTTATTGTTTTATGGATTGTTTACTTCCTTTTGGCTCTCTAGTCTTTTCAGGAACTTCTGGTTTCCAACAGCAAGAAAAAAGATATGTGAGATCCCAACTTCCCTTCAGGCCCAAAGAAAAATAGAAGCCAATGTGAGAAGAATTGGCAGTCACCATGTCGCACATCAAGATTTTAGAGAAATTTCCTATTGGGTAAGACCTGGGACTCTTTTCTTGGTTGAATTTATTCCCCATGAAAGAGCCCTTCACTCTATATTGCTTGGTATCTATTCTTATATTTATATTTTCTTTGACTTGTTTTATTACCAAACTGGATAAATAGATATTTTTGCTATTAAAAAAGTGGCATAGAAAATAATGCAAATTAACTTTAAAAGTGTATCTTTTGGGGACAGTAGCTAGAGCCCCAGACCTGGAATCAGGAGGAATTGAGTTCAAATCTGGCCTTACATACTTGAAACTTAATGACCCTGGGCAAGTCACTTAACTTCAACTGCCTCACACACACACACACACACACACACACACAAAAATCCTTTGTACATAACTGCATTTCAATTCCAGTTGATTCCATGTTCTATTTGAGCCACAGAAAATCCTTGTTAGATCTCCATTTTACAGATTAGGAAGTGGTAATTTTTTCCAAAAAGTATCTGAAGAAGAATTCAATTCTTGACTGCAGGTCCACTGTTCCCATTTAATATCCTTGAAATTGTTCATTTGCTCCCTAATCATTTGTTTTGGAATAGAGATTAAAATCTTGTCCATGACATGTAATGGCATGTTGAAGCTAACAGAGTGAAAGGAAAGCTATTAAAAATTTTAACAGCCTTCTCTTTTTTTTCCTTTTTTTATTTGAAAAAAGTTAAAAGGAAAACAAAAAATACAAAAACAAAACAAAAGAGAACATTGTCATGTGTCCAGTAGAATATCAGGGAAGATTCAAAATATATAACAATTAAAAAATCAGTGTGTGTGTGTGTGTGTGTGTGTGTGTGTGTGTGTATGTATATAAGAAGAAATTATATTCATGACCCATTTTTTTCTTATAAATTGTTCTTTGGTTCTTTGCTGTACACATTCTTCCCCCGCCCTTCATCCTCTTACCATTTAAAATGTATACATACACACACATACACACCACATACACATCTTTCCTATGCTTAATTCTGCTCCATAACTTGGTTTACTACTACTTAACCCTCCTCTCCCGACCTAGGGATCCATCATCTTTCCTCACCCTTTGCTTTCCCATCTACCCATCCCTCTCCCCTTTATAGATTTTAGGGAATACTAAACCCTTCATGATATATGTGGTCTTTTGAACCCGTTCCAGATGTGAATAGGTTTTCAGAACTTTTCCCCCATCTAATGCCTATTCTTCCTCTGCATCTAATTTGAAAAATGTTATTTTTCCTTATCTCTGCCAATCTTTGTTGATGTAAATCTCATGCACACACACACACACACACAGACACAAGACACAGTTTGTCCACGTTAAGTTCCTTAAAACTGATCTTTCATATTGGCTCTTGTATGTTAAATTTTAAGTTCAGGTTTGGTTGATAGCAAGTTCTGAAAATCTGCAAGTTCTTTGAAGGTCCATTTTTCTCATTCAAAATTTTGCTGGATATATTTTTGGTCACAGATCTAGTTCTTTTCATTATTGGTAGATATGATCCCGGGAACTGCAGGCTTTTATTGTAGCTGCTGCTAAATCTTGTATAATTCTAATTGTAGCTCCAGGGTATTTACATTTGTTTTGTTTCTGGCAAATTTTCTAACTTTCCCCTCGTGTTCTATTACTCCAGGACAATTTTCTTAGATTATTTCCTGCATTATTGTGTCAAGGTTCTCTTTTTGGTCAACTTTCAGGCAGTTCAATTACATTTTCTCTTTTTGATCTGTTCTCCAGATCTATTTTTCTTATAAGCTATTTCACAGTGTTCTATTTTCTCTTGTTATTTCTTGGCCTCATATAGCTTCACTGGCTTCCCCTTGACCAAATTATTTTCATCTTTTCAGATTCTGTACCCTTTTTTCTAATTGGTTTAACTTTTTTCATAATTTTCTTTAATTTTTCAATGTCTCTCATTAAATTTTTGAATTTTTTTTAAGTTCTAGAAATTCTCTCTGGGCAGGGAGCCATTTCATGTTGTCTTTGGGTTAGAAGTGTCCTACTCTGAATATAAATCCTAGTCTTCCCTGCTCCCATAATATGTTTCAATGGTGGTCTTCTTTGCTGATTCATTTTTTTTTTTATAAGAGGTATTAGTGTAAGCATCTCTAATTGTGGGATAGGGGTATGGTGACTTCCCTTCCACTTACTACTTGGACCAGAAACCCCAAACTAAGAACTCCACCCTCCTGCAAGTACCCCCAGCCAAGTTTCCCTGACCTGCCACACTCATTGGGTGCTGGTTCCTTCTCACCCAGGGCCACATTTCAGCAGCACCAATTATCCAAATTTTGTTCAGTCTTCTGGAACTGAGTCCGGGGAGTCAAATCCTGACTCCACAATCTGGGAGGTTAAAGTCTCTGTGGTTCCTGCTAAAGCTTCAGCCACACCAAGCTAGCCCAAGGGATTCCCATTTGATGTTTCCATAGAGCTAACTTGGAGGTATTTGTACTTCAGATAGGTTAATCCCCAGCCCAGAGACTTTTTTTAGATCTTCTCACATTGTAACAGGAACCCCTCTCCCAAATTCTGCCCCTAGTCTTCTTAGGTTTTCACTAATCTGTGTTCACCCTGAGGCACAATTTTTTTTCTATTTGTGGAAGAAATCAGGAGAGCTTGAAATTTACCAACCTATTGCAACATCTTAATAGAATCCTCCCACAAGATAATTTCAATCCATCTTATTAATGTTGTCAAAAGTGTTAGTATGCAAGATAAAATCTGGGGACTACAAAGTTTATTTGTTACCATAATCTCTTTATCCTGATGAGAAAGTTTATAGTGATAAATCAGCAATCTAGTAGTACCCCATGTGGTTAATCAATTCTATGTGACTATAGATTACTGGAAATGTTGGAGGGATAATACTGTGAAAGCTGAATCCCCAACCCATTTCCTTTATTCTCAGCTTCTCTCTTCTTACAGTTTCCCATTTATTATACCATGGACATGGCTACTATAACTATTGAAAAATCCAAACTTATTGATTCATAATTTTTCCAGAAAGATTTCTGACTCATGCCCAAGATCAGAGTTCAAGATTCTTGCCTTTACACATCTATGGAAAGTGGAGCTGTAACATTTAGGTCTGGATCTGATAAAACAGCATAATATACATTTTTTAACATTTGTCCTTCCTTTCTTGTGGTAAAATTTTCTATACAATGAAGGGTAACTATGTTAAAGGAAAATTCTTGCTTCAAATTTCTTTCTGTACCCCAATAGTGCTTGTCAATATGTCAGTCATATTGGAAAGTTTAAAAAGATGAAATAAGCAGGTCCTCTCTTCCCATGAAGATCTTTTGTGAAAACAAGACTGATTTTACTCAAAAGACAAAATGTTTTTTCTAATGCACTTGTAATCATTTGCTTGTACTCAGCATGACTTGAAGATTTTCCTCTTAACAGAAACAGACTTTTAAAGGAATTTATTCCCAGATGTATAGATGTATATTACCCTAACATAAGTGACAGAAGCACCCAATTTATAGTATAGATTGTAAGGAAATTTTTGCAAGACTTTGAAAATTCAACATTTTTATTGCATACCCTGGATCCGCACAGGCAATGTTAAGAATAATATAGCTAAGATTTAATATGTGCTGATACTGGATTTAAGTGACCTAATATTCTTATCACATTCATGTACATTCAGAACACTGAAAACAGAAAACATGCCCTAAACATGAAATTCTCCTGATATATCTCATGCAAATGCTATCTAGAATTCTAGTCCCTCTATTAAACAAAATTCCAATTGAGAGATTAAACCAAGCTGAATTGCTATTAAAAATCAATAATATGTATTGTCTTGTTTACCAACAGATGTCAAAAGTTATGCTCTGACTGCTTAATAGCTCTTACTATATAAACTAAGTATTATTCATTGAAAAAATTGCCCTATGAACTACTAGAAAGGTTCATTTGATGTCTTGCTTACCATCAGCATTGACAAGGCCATCAGACATGGATCTATGTATCACCTTGCAAAGAAACTTACACATTCTAGGAACTAGCCATTTTTTCCTCCTTCCATGCCCCACACTCATCATGATAAAGGAAAAGAAATCCAAAACGAATGCACTAAACTACCAATACTACATTACTTTTAACGCTCCACTAGTGCTCCAAGCTGAGATTCTGTCACTCTCCAAAGCAACCCTGGATCGTCTTACATCTTTGTAGAATCTGTGTCCTACTGCTGTTACACTTTCATTGATCAGTATGAATTTAAAGGGACTAACCTTCAAGGGACCTGTATGTGCACGAATGTTTGTGGCAGCCCTTTTTGTAGTGGCTAGAAACTGGAAACTGAATGGATGTCCATCAGTTGGAGAATGGCTGAATAAATTGTGGTATATGAAAATTATGGAATATTACTGTTCTGTAAGAAATGACCAACAGGATGATTTCAGAAAGGCCTGGAGAGACTTACACGAACTGATGCTGAGTGAAATGAGCAGGACCAGGAGATCATAATATATATTGTTGTTCAACAACAATACTAGATGATGACTAGTTCTGATGGATCAGGCCATCCTCAGCAACGAGATCAACCAAATCATTTCTAATGGAGCAGTAATGAACCCAAGCTAATTGTACAATAATTCAGAGTCTGATTCTTTTTGTACAGCAAAATAATGTTTTGGTCATGTATACTTATTGTGTATCTAAGTTATATTTTAATATATTTAACATCTACTGGTCATCCTGCCATCTAGGGGAGGGGGTGGGGGGGGTAAGAGGTGAAAAATTGGAACAAGAGGTTTGGCAATTGTTAATCCTGTAAAGTTACCCATGTATATATCCTGTAAATAAAAGGCTATTAAATAAAAAAAAATAAAAATAAAGGGACTAACCTTCACACCTTCTGGGATCTATACCTTATGGCAATGAAAGATATGACCTGGACTCTGTTCTTGAGATTGTTCTCAATAATAAGTATTATTTACATTAGTTGCATTCTGAATTTAAAGTCTCATCCAGTCGTTAATATCAGTATTCATTGGCCTTTTCTCTTGACCTACAGGTTTCTATATGTATCACCAAAGATTTCACACAAACTCCATTTTACAACCATCCAACTAATTATCTGAAGTTTTCAAGTAAAAATTCTAATTACAGAATTATTGGAGATGGATATCATTGAGTGAAGCTATTCATACTGAAAAGTAAATGGGGTAGATAGAGGTTCAAAGGGACCTTTATTCTCCTCCTATTATGTGAGTGACTTAGAAGGTAGTGATTCATGAAACTAGCTCCAGTACAAAGGAATAGTCACATATTTTAAGTTTTTAAGTCTCCTTATAAGACAAACCACAGAGAAAAAAGTTTCCCTATTCTCTGTTCTTGAGATAAATGGAAGGAACACCTTTTTGTCCTTGAAAGAACAAAGTTGTCCTATCATGCCTCCAAATTAGCTGCAAAATTTGTAATTTAACCTAATTACCCCTTATTTTTCTTTTTTCAGCACACTTGCCTCATATGAATTTCTCTGCAAACCTAATTGGTGCTTCTTGCTATCATGGCTTCTAATAACAAAACATCTTTCTCTAACCTATATTCTAAAATTGCATATGCATAAAACAAGTGGTCACCCAGCTTCTGCTTGAAGATAGACCTCCACTGAAGGAAAATTCACTCTTCCTGTAACAGCACATTTCGCTTTTGGATGAATCATGTTTTTAGAATTATTTTCCAGATATCAAACTTTTGCCTTTTCAAAACGCCCATATTTTGCTTTTAGTTAAGTCCTCTAGAATCAAAATAGAAAAACTTGAATCCCTCTATCATGTGACAGTCCTTTGAATTTTTGAAGATGCCTACTATGCTGCCACCTCTCTTCTGGTCTTTTCTTCAGACTAAATATGCCCAATTCCTTCCGCAAATACTCAAATGATTAGAAAGGAACTCAAAACCCTTTAATTACTGGTTGCCTTCCTTCAGGTATCATCTAGTTTCTCAAGTGTTTTTTTTTTTTTTTTTAACTGTGGCACTAAGACTGATTACAAAAAATCAGATTAGGTTTAACCAAGCAAAGTCCTTCTGAATCATCTCCCTATTCCTAAAAGCTATGACTCTTTTCACAGAGCCCATGATCACCTTAGTTTTTTTGGCTAAACATTAATTTATTTTCAGATTGTTTTCTGAACATTCTTGACACAACATTCAAGGGAATTCTGATCATTGCTCCCAGACCACCCCAGTCCAAACCCTACAGACAAGCAAGTCAACATGCTGTTACTATATCAAGTGATTGAAACATAGAAATCAGTCAATAAAAGAGTAGCACCAGAAGGATACAGAGCAGGACTTTCCCCAATGTGTCACATTGTGTCCCACTCTCCCAGTGGGATCTTCTGTATTCTGGATAACCACATAGTTCCATCAAGGCTTTAGGACCTCTCAATATTAGCAAACTCTTCCTCCAATTTCAATATTTATTTATCTTGTCATGTAATCAATACCATTAATGCTTGTCTGTCTTTGTTGGGCTGATGACTCTTTAAGGGAGTTCGGCTAATCCACTGGGTGCATAAATCTCATCAAAATGTGTTTGCTTGGGTTGGAGATTGTTGAAGCCTGAACACCCCTCATCCTCCTCCATTTTCTCCTTAAGGTGATTTTGTGAACCCAAATATAAGACTTTACATTTTTCTTCTTGAAATCATCCCTCCTCACCCAACTCCACCTCTAATTCATACAAAAACAATTTGGCCAGAAGTGGGAAGGCCTCTTATGAGGTGTGCTTTTTCACCTTTGCTCTAAAAGTGACTGTCTCACTTTTGTTTGTATCCTTTTTCCTTTATTGATTCCTTTACCATGGTCTCTTGAAAAAAAGTAGCTCTTTCCTTCAACAAAGCTATAATCCTACATTATCTTTATCCACTCCCATTTGTTCTGGAAGAGCATTCCAAATGATCCTGTCTCAGTGTTCTGTAATTTCCCATTTGCTGGCTGCAAACATGCTCAAGTCTTACCCACCCCTTAAAAACTCTTTTAGCCATACTTCTGTCTTATGCTATATTTTTCTTTCATCCTCTTAAAATTGTTCAAGAAAGCTATCTCCATGTTCCTAGTTCCTCTCTCACTACATAACCCAACCGTAGTAAGACTTCTACCCAACTCAAACTGAATTAGTTAAAGTTCTTCTTTGGCCTCTTGGTCATTTTTTTTCTCTGTATCATTTGTGATTGAAGACTAGACTATTCTCATATACTCCCCCTTCTAGATTTTTGTAACACTGATACTTTGGTTCTTTTCCTATCTCTAGAACTATTTATCATTCTTCTTTAGTCCCCTAACTATGGGTATAACCAAAGGTTCTGTACTGGACCCTATTTTCTTCCACCACTATACTCTCATAATAGCATCCACCTCATAATGTTATGAAGCTCCAGTGAAATCTAATAATGTGACACAGTAAGTACTACATACTTATTTCCTTCTTATCTGCTTGTTTCAGTAATCCTATCCTTGTGCAAATGACAAATAGCCATCTTTGGTTTTACCTGAATTTCAGTCCCATCTTCCATTTTAAAATCAATGTCTTATAGACATCTCAGTTCCAACATATTGAAAACTCATTATATTTTACCCCAAACCCACTTCTCTTACACACCTTATTATTGTCAAGGAAACTAGCATACTTGCAATCACCCAGGTTACCAATTCCTCACTCTCCCTCATCCCCAATATCCAATTAGTTGCAAGACTTTAGAGATTACACTTCTCCCTCACCTTCACATTTATTCTTTTCTCCCTATTCACACTCCCTAGTTCAGGCTTATTTCTATATCTACCTAAAGTCTCTCTTCTCCTATCCATGCTCCAAATATCACAGCAACCAAAATGAAAGTCTAATCATCATCTTGCTCAACAAACTTATATGGCTCACTTTTATCTATTAAATTAAATACAAATTGCTCTTTTTGGCATGTAAAAACCCTTCAGAAGCTGACACAAACTTAACTTTACCTCATTATACACTATTCCCTTTTCATGAACTATATAGTTTCACCAAATGGCTCCTCACATGTTAACATATCCCAAGTCTATGCCTTTACTCAGCTGTTCCTCATGCTTTATCTATACTGCTTAAAATCTAATTTCCTTTATAGCCCTCCTCAGTTGTTGCCTTCCCCAGTTTCTGGTGCCTCTCAAAATTATATCTACTTATTTTTTTTTAATTTAATAGCCTTTTATTTACAGGATATATACATGGGTAACTTTACAGCATTAACAATTGCCAAACCTCTTGTTCCAATTTTTCACCTCTTACCCCCCCCACCCCCTCCCCTAAATGGCAGGATGACCAGTAGAATATCTACTTATTTTCTTACATTATGTCTGAGGCAATGTTTTAGTATCTTTAAAAGGAAAAAAAAACTAATCTCCTATGGATGGGATAGGATTTAAAGCCAAATCTGACCATTATTGCTGCTTCCACGAGGTATTATATGTGAGAAATATTTTAGCAAGACAGTCAGCCTCAAAGCCAGGAGGGCCTCAGTTCAAGTCCCAGGTTTGACACATAGTGGCTATTTATAAATCCAGAGAATTCACTTAACCTTTCAGTGATCTAGGCAATTCTCTAAAACTTTAAAATTTTCTGAGAAGCTACCACCCATTTTTTATATTTGAATACACTGCCTCTGTCAACAGAAGGTAGACCTTCTTGAAGGCATAGATTATTTTCAATTTATATTTGCAGTGCCTAGTGCAGAGCCCAAAACATAATAGCTACTTGCTGGGACATGACTATTAGGTTTTCTTTAATGTAGAAGCTGTTATCCTGACTACTTTCTGTATAAGTTATACTTGTTTCTTTCTGGATGCTTGCACTATGGCTCTATTAGAATTGTTTCTATTTTCTCTTTGATTTGAAACTTCTGGAATTTGGGTGGGTGTTTTCATTTGGGGATCTCTTTTAGGTGGTTATTGATGTATCCTTTCAGTTCTATTTTACCCTCTTGTTCTAGAATATCAGGATAGTTTTCCTTAATTTCTTAAAAATGATATATCTCGGCATTTTGATCATAAGTTTCAGGTAGACCAATATTTTTAAAATTCTCTCAGATCTATTTTCCAGGTCAGTTATACTTCCAATTAAGTATTTCACATTTTTTTTCTATTTCTGTTTTTTTTTTTTTGGTTTTGCTTTATTCTATATTGATTTCCCATAGTCATTAGCTTCCATTTGCTCAATTCTAATTTTAATTATTTTCTTTAGTGAACTTTTGTACCACTTTTCACAATTTTCTAATTTTGCTTTTGAAAGAATTCTCATTTGCTTGTTAAAATTTCCTTTTTCTCAACTTTCAATTTTTTTCCTGCCTAAGAACAATTTTTTTTTTTCTCAGAAGCTTTGGATATAGGAACTTTTGAATGTGTGTTTTGACCTTTTTTGTCACCATAGTAATTTTCAATGGTCAGAAACTTGTTCTGTTGTCTGTTCATTTTCCTAGCCTATTACTTGACTTCTAGCTCTTTGTTTTAAAGCCAGGCTGTTTCCAGGGTGGAGGGTGCACTGTCCCAAGTTTCAATAGTTTTTGTGCAACTTTTTTCAGAGATCCTTCTAGGAACCTCAGTATATGCCCTCTTTTCTACCCTGGAACTTTTAGGAGTATCCCAACCCCACTGTAGCTGCAAGATCTAGTGTGCTAAAGCCACAGTCATACCTTGCCAGGGCTGGGACCTCAGGAAACTGCTACACCACCACTGCCCATTCCCCTTCTTGGTTTGCTGGTTTCACTAGTGACTGATCTTTTATGCCGACCTTCCAAGTCGTCTTTGGTGTCTCTGAGAGGTCTAGAAACAGCCTGTGCAGCTGATTCAGAGGTCCTGCTTTGTTGGAGTTGGGGTAGGGCTGGAGGAGGAACTGTACTAGCATCTGCACCAGGACTGCTCGCTGAACTCCTACTCTGTTGTCATAGACCTTTTCTGCTGACCTTCTAATTTGTCTTCGGCTGAAAAATGTTCTAAATTGTTTTGCCTTAGTTCCCCAAATTGTTCTGCCTCAGTTTCCCTAAATTGTCCTGCCTCGGTTTCCCTAACTGATTCTGCCTCAGTTTCCTTAATTGTTCTGTCTCAATCCCCTTAGTTGCAAACCCCTCTCTGGTTCATGAAGACTGATATAACTCAGGGCTATTTAAGTTATAAATTGTCAATGTGTAAATTCAAAAAGGGGGAGTCCAGACTTTCTGTCTCTAGCCCAGACAGTTTCTTACCCCCCAGTTTGTTAGAATTTACTGCCCAAACTGTCAGAACCAGATTAATGGTTCCTGCCTGGAGATTCCTGCTCACCAGAGTTTGGACTCCATCCCCTTTGTTTAGCTATTGTGTATAAATATGTCATTGAGAACTTACATTCTCAGCTGAATGCTGAATTCTTGGAGACGATAGTCTCATTCAGCCCTAGGAACAAACAATGGATCCATTCGGTCCCAGTAAATCTCTCCCTTTCAAATACAATATTAAAAACTCTCTAATCTCTATCTTGCCTCAATTTCTCTGCCATTACATCATTATTATTACCCTGCTATCTAGTGTGGCATTGTATTTCTTCCTACTGATGGACAAAGACCCACTTTCAGGGATTTCTTATCCAGTATCATGCTTCTGACCTTATATCTAAATTCTGTAAACACTGATAAATCTGTAATAACAAATATCTTTAGCCCTATATAAGGCATCTTTCCTTGGACCTCCCTCCTTCTCCAAGTTCATTTTTAAAATCTAATCTATTATGTCATTAAAGAGGTAGTTTCTAAACTATGAGTTGCATAATTATGATCAATGAATACTTAGGACACAGTATGCAATATCGATCTAAATTTTCCTTTCTATTCAATCCTAGCCCAACATTATCAGAGAATTATCAAATTGCCATGGAAAAGTAAAGAAATGTTAGACAGAATTTATAATGGTTCCAAAAATAGTTTACTCTAAAAAATATTAATATCCTCAAAAGTGGCAAACCATCGATTGGCAAGGAAAAGGGGGAATGTGAGAGTGGAATATTTTTCCTGTGAGAGTTCTATTAGTCTGATTTCTGATGCAGTGAATTGTAATTTATTTTCTCCAGAGTTTTGCTTTTGGCATCTTAGGTACTGTGTTCACTGTAAAACAAAGAGTATACTCGACATTACTTTTTAATGTGATTACTATGAACTGATAGATAATATAGCCAGAACAATATGGTGTCATACTAGAGATGACTCCTTTTCCTTCAACTATAAATAGTTACCTTAGAAACATCTAAAACTAAATATACTTTTCCAAATTCAGACATGTGTGAATTATAAAATCAGTTCAATATATTTAGTTACTGTCATGTAGTAGGCATTAGGGCTAAGAAAGAAAAATAGATAAAAATTTTTATTCTCAAGGATTTTATATTCTATTGGGATGGATAAAACTATATATATATATATATATATATATATATATATATATATATATATATAGTATAATACAATGCAGGACAAAATATTCTAATTAAATCTGAGTAGGGAGAGAGCATTTTCATCTAGTCAGGATTCAGTATCAAAGAATAATGGGATGGAATAATGCATTTCATATGTCATTTTTAAATATGGTTAAATATCTTAAATATACTTACCTGCTACTGCTATATGAATATGTACTTTCTGATCCAGACCTATGTAAAAGTAAAAATATTGTTTTAAATTAGCAATTATGTCAAGGCTATATAATATCTACAAAACTTTATTTGGGAGATCAGTTTCCCCAAATATCTCATTTAAAACACATTGTTGACAAACTCAACTTTCAAAGAATTTTCTCCCCTTATCAAAAATTATATTTGTGGCAAATCAGAATCAGAAGAATCAAGTCACTCTTTTTCCCTCTGGCCACCTTTCTGAGTCTTATGACTTCATAGGACTCACTAAAAAGCAAGGCCATAAATATTCCTAATGACATACATTTTTAAGAAGGAAGAGCACACAACTATCATAAGATTATGTTTTTATTAAAACTATCATAAGATTATGTTTTTATTAACTGAAGATTCAGAGTATAAGAAAGCATTGATTTCAAAGACCTTGTTCATAAATATTGTTCATGATTTATTTTAAGTGAAATTTATCCCTTTTCAGTTGGTAGATGACCTATATTTTTTCTCATCAACATCTTTACCTCAATATGATTCACTAAATCAGTAGGCATTTTTTAACATCATTTTGTCTGTTCACCTTCATATTAGTTCATACTAATGGTTAAAGGAAACTTGGTTATTTCAAAATTTCTTTGAATTATTCATATTTATTGGTATTGTACAATATTTTATTATACTCATATACCCAATTCACTTATTTATATCCCTTTCAAGTAAATTTTTCTTCACTATTTCAACGAAGTCACTAGATTTCTTTAGTGATATAGTTTACAAAATCTTGTCAAGTTTGTCATAAAATCTCTTTTTGTCATTTCCCTGCAAAATTTTGGCAAACAAATTACAATAATATTTGTGTTCTTTTTGCTTATGCTTTTTAAGATGACCAAATGTACCGTGAAGTTAAGTCTATTGTTTATTGTTTCCTTTGGGTGCACATTGAAATCAACTCCATCAAATTTCTTTGCCTGAACAATAATGCATCCTTCTATTTCCAATTTCCTTATTTCTTTTGGTTCATTTAGAATTAGATATCAATGTAAGTTTGCTTCTCCATATTATGTCAATTCATTGGCTAGTCTAGAACTATCTCATTTTTAAAGTCCAACCTCGGTTTTCATAATTTTGCATACTTCCTACAAAGATGCAAATTGCAAACTATCCATGCCTCTTCATTCTTGTGATTCCTTGTCCATGTTCTAATTTATCCCTATGTTGTCCACCCAACTTTCTGAAGGCTTCTCTCTTGATATTAAATACTAATGGAGCACATAGGCTGCCCATTACTTAACCTTCTTTGCTCTTTTGCTATATGACTAATTTGTGCCCTCATTTCCATCCATCTGACATTTAATTACCTCTTCAATGTAATCTAGTTAGAAATTCTCCAGCCTTCTATCATACACTTTTCTCTGGATGATTTCTGGACATTCTAGTATTAAAATGACTCATAACCACACATAAGAATATTGATACTAAAAAAAATGGGCCTTTGTTTCAGAGAGAATATCTAACATTTACATAGGGCTTTTAAAGTCTGTAATGTGCTATATATATATATATATTATCTAATTTGATGCTATTATTTCATAAAAGAGTTAATTGAAGTTGAAAAGGGCTATGACTTGACTAGGGTCAAGGGGATTTTTTGTTTTAAGGAGGTGCATAATGTTTTTTATTAATTTGATTTACTGATTACAATTCATCTCTTTTTTCTGGTCTGATGACTCTACAACTATATGCATCTACATTTGTTTCCAGAAGTAATACCTATTCTTGGATGGTTATCTGTGCTCCAAGGTACTGGGTACTGGCTTGACTTCTTCAGACTTGGAAGAACATCAGGAACTAGAATGCCTTGGAACTTTGGGATAGCCAAATTAAATTCCTTCATTCTGGTTAGCTTTGGATACTTTATGTACAGCATTGAACCTATAACTATTACATTACTCAGGTATTTGATCAGTATTTGTATTTCTGGTTCCCACTTATGTAAAAGGCATCACAAATTAAAATTCAATTAATCTTTTATCCATATGGTCAGATGGAAGAAAAAGTGGAGAAATTTATGAATTTTGACACTATTCAGAGAGTTTTACTAAAGTACTGGAGATCTATTTTACCCAAGAAAAAATTAACAAAATTTTTAAGACATTATGATCATCCCATACTTGTTCCCAGCATATGCATATGCAGTGACTACTACTTCCAGTAATTTCTATATTCAAGATATTCAGAGGAAAGAGCGACACAACTGTAAGGATGTTGAGGGACTGATTCACAGAAGGTAACAATCAAGATAACATACTAAATGTGTGTGAAAAAAATCTCAGATCTTACTAATAGAGAATATCAATAGTTACAAAATCAATCATTTTTTAAAAATGTAATATTTACATAGCGCTGTTTTGCAAAGTACTTTGCATGTTATCTCATTTGCTTCCCACAACAACCCTGTGAAAGTACTGCTGTTCATGTCTAGGAAAAGATTTTTACCCATTTTCCTTACTCCAAGTCTATCATTCTATTCACTATGAAATACTACCTCTTTTTGCACTGTACAGTTTTCCAAAATAAATCCAGGCAACTTCCCTTCTTATGCACAACTCAGAATTTTGATCATCCCTCAAAAATATCTGTCCAAGATATAGTTACGGTGGTTTGTCTATCTAACAACATAATACATATTTTTCCTTCACTTGGATTTTTCAATTCTAGTCAGTCTGAATTCTTTTGAACCATCAAAATTATTTTAAGAAGCACTACAAAATTCTATCATTTGATGTAGTTAGTACAATGTTATCTGCATGTTAATCCTTAACATTTATAAGGAATCCTTTATGAAGATCCAAATTCTTTAATTTGAACAATAGTTTATGTGATGACAGCAAATACATTTGATAAGCATTTTTTTGTTTTGTGCTTTACTTGATGTTATAAGATTATAATCAGAAGACTATGTGAGCTATCTCAGTAATAATATGTTTTAAGGAATATACTATGATTATGGGATATTTGTAGATGATACCTTAATGGAGAACAGCCTTTAAGGTAGTATCTTGTCCATGAAATATTGCTTTTTTCTAGTCCACAAAAAACATATAACACTGTGATCTTATGAGCTCTACAAATTTCAGTCAATTTTGTAACCACCAAAATGGCATTCTGCAGAAAATAATTTTTTAAAATCTTTTTTTTTGCCTTCTAACACTTAATAATTCACTTAATGAAAATAATTTAATTATTAATAATTCACAAAATAAAAAAATACTTTGTGGGCATGGGAATAATGATTAGTAGTTATTGATATTTTTGTCATTTTTATAATATTTGAGATTTTTTCCAAGCCTCTATTATCCTTTATTATTTATCCTTTTAGATTTTATTGCAGAAATTCCTACAAACTTCAATTTTTTTCCATTTTTTTGTTCTCTTTCCAATTTTATACTTTCTATCTTTAGGATGATTTTGGCTTAGGTAAGTTGCTCAAAAGGCTTTCTTCAAATATGATTTTCTCTCCATTGTTATTATCTTATGAAGTGATATTGCTCACATCATGTTGCATGGAATACTTTACAAGTGAGTTTATGTTTTGTCTTACATACTTATAACCTGATAAGGAGATTCAATAATGGATAAAGTAACTTGTGTATTTTAATCAATCTCTTTTTCTAGTCTCCTCTAGTCTCTTCATTATGATCAATACCCTGTAAACTTCCCCAAGAAATGGTATTCTTTTATCTGCTCATTTATACTTGTTTTTTTCATTTTTCAGTCTCAATACCTTATTAAATAGATCAATTTAAAGTTGCCTCAATTTCTTTCCATTTATCTTCTCGTTTTTGTTCTTCTAGTTTGTACCAAATCTAAAATCTTCATTCTAATAAATCAATCATTTAAGCCAAATACTAATTCAGAAATTACTCTCACAGTCCTTTTCTGCCCATTAAAATGTAATCTATTTTATTATTTGTGAGACTGAGATGCTCTTCTGTCATAAGCATTTTTTCTTCTGGAACTTATGAGAGACTTCAATCATTAAGCCTCCAGACATTCAAATTCTCCATTCTAACTAGCTTTCAAAAAATAGTATCTGAGATTTTTTTACAATCTTTTTTGGTTATAATATCTGAAGTTTTATACCAGTCCCAGTGGTTTTATAGCCATACCCTACAGGGTATAATCAAGGTCTTTAATCTGAGCAGATTTCTTTTGTAACATCACTCTATCCAATGATTTTCAAAGATATCTAAATTGATCAAGGTCTTTCCCCACCTTCTAAAGGCTAAAAATGAGTGATTAATTGATTCAGTGGAGGTGCTCTAGACCTTTTTTATACCCAGTGAACAACTGAGATGGGTTCACACCTAGTGCTTAAAAAATACATAAATTCAATTTACTCAGTAATTGGCGATTCCTCCGGCAATAAGCATTCTTTCAGAGATTTCCATTTGAGAATTACTATGGCTACAATGAAAAAAATAGGTAGAGAAATGTAGAAACTTATAAGCAGCCAGTTCTTCTTAGGATGCTCAGCAGCTCTATAGTCATACAGGACATGTTCTAAAAATAAAAACACAGAAAGAAATGAATGACATAAAACCCAGCTAAAATGATTAATAGTTTTAATAATAATATTTTTTCAAACAGGGCTCTAATAAACATAAACGTTAGATTTAAAAGCAACAATCAAGTGAGTCAGAATTTATTAAATGTTTATCATATGCCAAGTGTTTTGCCAAGTCCTGAAAATGCAAAGAAAGGGGGAAAAGCACCACAGATAATGAATCAATATCAGTTTTTATATATGTGTGTTAAATGGCATAACATCTAAATACTTAGAGAAAGAGCTAACTAATCACATTGCAGAGAAAAAAAGTTAAATTATAATCCTGGGATTCTAATGTGCCCTTTTAGTCCTAGACAAATAAAACAAAAATATAAATAAGAAAAGTTAAAAACTAGAATAGCATTTTAGAAAAGTAAAATGAGAAAAATACCTGGCAAATTTGATTGAATGGGATTGAATGGGAATATTGAATGGGAATTGAAAAGAAAATTTAACATTTCATAACATTTCCTAACTTCTATAGCACGTATACAAATAGCAATCTATATAAAGATATGATCTTCAGAAAAAAAATAAAAGTGAAGCTTACAAAGCACAAGAGAAGTGAAGAAAAGATCAAAATAATTGAATACTATATAATTTATTCTTAAATTAATGAATCAAATCATAGCAATAGTAGAAAAACTTCTTTAAAGAAAATGACAGTGATGAGACAGTAATTCAAAGAGATATGGAGAAATTTTTCACACCTAAATGATTTCATGAACACAAGAAAGAAAGAAAAATAAGAATTGAGAGTGCAACTAAAAAGGAATACAGCAAAATAGAAAAAAAAGAAAATATTAACATTAAAATGTTAGAAATTTGGAAAATTAAAGACAATGGTAACCAAATAGAAAGGAAAAAAAAACTTTGAACTAAGAATTGTTTCTTTCTAACTAATCAATTAGAGAATTGGTCTCATTTTTTAAAAGAAAAAATAAAATCATAAAAATTAAAAGTAGGAATTCAGAATTAAAGATCTAAACACTATATTGCCTAATTTAATGCCACTATGACTAATATCAAATTAAACTTATTCACATTTGCAAAAATATAAAATATCCATATTACCAGAAAAACTAGAATATTTAAATATTTTAAGAAAAAGAAAATTGAACTAAATGAATTCCCCCCAAAAAAAAAAAAAAATCAGATGATTTCACAAGTGAATTCTATTACATTAAGAGAGTAATTCCAATTTATATAATCTATTTGTAAATGCAGGAAAAGAAGGGATCCTTTTAAATACTTTTGATGCAATAAATGAGCCTAGCCCAAAGAGAGGCAAAACGCTGATGACTATTTCTGAACATTAACACAAAAAATTAACTAAAATATTAAAAAAGCACCTGCAATTACATTTTAAAAGGTTATATTCTATGACTAGGTTAGATGTATGCAAAGAATACAGAGTTGTGTCTATTTACAAAAAACTATGAGCATAATAAACCAGATAACTGCATGATAATTTCAAAAGACAAGAAAAACTTTCTAACATAATATAAAACTCTTCTGTTTATATATATATATATATATATATATATATATATATATATATATATAACATGAACATATATATAAGAATAAGTGGTCCTTTCTTTAATATGGTACAGAGTATATGCCTAAAATCTAAGAATCCTGGCTATAAGAACCATGGTAGTATGTTATAAATACAGTGTCTCACAACTCTTCCAGAAGACCAGTGATGAACTTTGCTATCTCCTGAAAGAAGTGTTGTATTGGCATAGAATGAAGTATAAAGGTATACATTTTGAGTTGCAGTTAAGGTGAAAATGTTTTTGACTTGATTAGGAGCCAAGATCCTGACGTTCTGAGAATATATCCATTGTATCAGACTGAAGCAAGAATATAATTGTCCCAAAGATACCTTGGGGAGGTTCATTAATTAGATACCCCCCAGCATAGGTTTCCAGGTCTACTTTGTATTCACTATTATTAATAATAATAATTTATCACAAGGTTTGTGCAGAGGTTAAAACTATCTTTGCATATGTTTGGAAAAATAAAATACTATTTAAAAATAGTTATTTACATTTATGAAGTATTTTAAAATTTGCAAAGCACTTCATGTATGTTCAGGGAAGCAAGGAGATGTATTGGGAGGGCCAATGGGGAGGTTTTCAGACTCACTCCTCTCTTCTCTGCCCTTCCACCTGACAATACTTCTGCCCCCCTGACTGAACTCTGGCTCCCAGTAGCATTTTGTCCTCTCCTTCCCATTCCCATGCACCACTTTTCAACTTTCTTTGACAAATTCTTCTCTAGAGAAGAATCCTTAATCCTTGAGGATTGGAACTGTATTTTTATGTCTTTGTACTTCCAGTGCTTAGTACAAGTCCTGGAACAAAGCAAAGGCTTCGTGAATGCTCTGCTATATCTACCTGGCTAGTTACTTTAACTATTTTAAAGATTACAATATTTCATAACAAACTTGCCACAATGCAAAACAAAAATTCTGTCTTAAAACACAAGTTCCCAGGAGGAGGCTATATTCTTCCATTATAAGGAACTTCTCAATAAATAATGATTTCCCTTAATTTACCTACAACAAATGCCACTTATTCTTAGTTCTTTGGTATACCTTTGAGAGTAACTCACTAACTCACATGACCCAAAAATACCAATATCATTTATTGTGTTACCTAACACTAGCAAATGAAGTTGGCAACAAAGCTTCCCCAACAGAACTGAAAGCATCATTATGGGAATGGGGTGTTTCTGCTGTGCTACATGTAGCATCATTTCCTATAACTGGACCTTCCTATACCAATCCCTTTACAGTTCCCCCATACTTAAAGATTGATAAGGAAAGCATCAGTGGCCAAAGTTCTGTTATGGATACTCAGGAAGAAAAAGATGACAAAAACCTCAGTCACACATACTAAGTGGCTGAATCTAAGGTAGTTTGCCATATAATACCTCACATATAATATCTTGTCATAATATCTCACATTGAAAAGCATTTATATTTTGAAAAGCATTTAACATGCATTATTAAACCCATTTTACAAATGATGAAAATGAGACTCAGAGGGGGTGAATAATTTGCTAAGTCCCACACAGCTAGTAAGAAATTGAGCCAAGATAAGGTCAAAATGGGTTCATGATCTAGGCATAAAGAATAAGATTATAAATAAATTGCAAGAGCATAGCATAGTTTGCCTCTCAGACCTGTGGAAGAGGAAGGAATTTATGACCAAAGAAGAACAGAGATCACTATTGATCACAAAATAGAAAATTTTGATTATATCAAATTGAAAAATTTTTGTACAAACAAAACTAATGCAGACAAGATTAGAAGGGAAACAATAAACTGAGAAAACATTTTTACAGTCAAAGGTTCGGATAAAGGCCTCATTTCCAAAATATATAGAGAATTGACTCTAATTTATAAGAAATCAAGCCATTCTCCAATTCATAAATGGTCAAAGGATATGAACAGACAATTCTCAGACGAAGAAATTGAAACTATTTCTAGCCATATGAAAATATGCTCCAAATCATTATTAATCAGAGAAATGCAAATTACTACAACTCTGAGATACCACTACACACCTGTCAGATACAGTATCGTTGTTGAAGTATATAATGATCTCCTGGTTCTGCTCATTTCACTTAGCATCAGTTCATGTAAGTCTCTCCAAGCCTCTCTGTATTCATCCTGCTGGTCATTTCTTACAGAACAATAATATTCCATAACATTCACATACCACAATTTACCCATCCATTCTCCAATTGATGGGCATCCATTCATTTTTCAGTTTCTAGCCACTACAAACAGGGTTGCCACAAACATTTTGGCACATACAGGTCCCTTTCCCTTCTTTAGTATCTCCTTGGGGTATAAGCCCAGTAGTAGCACTGCTGGGTCAAAGGGTATGCACAGCTTGATAACTTTTTGGGCATAGTTCCAAACTGCTCTCCAGAATGGTTGGATTCGTTCACAACTCCACCAACAATGCATCTATGTCCCAGTTTTCCCACATTCCCTCCAACATTCATCATTATTTTTTCCTGTAATCTTAGCAAATCTGACAGGTGTGTAGTGATATCTCAGAGTTGTCTTAATTTGCATTTCTCTGATCAATAGTGATTTGGAGCACTCTTTCATATGAGTGGTAATAGTTTCAATTTCATCATCTGAAAATTGTCTGTTTATATCCTTTAACCATTTATCATTTGGAGAATGGCTTGATTTCTTATAAATTAAGAGTCAATTCTCCATGTATTTTGGAAATGAGACCTTTATCAGAACCTTTAACTGTAAAGATGTTTTCCCAGTTTGTTGTTTCCCTTCTAATCTTGTTTGCATTAGTTTTGTTTGTACAAAGGCTTTTTAATTTGATGTAATCAAAAATTTCTATTTTGTGATCACTAATAGTCTCTAGTTCATCTTTGGTCACAAATTTCTTCCTCCTCCACAGGTCTGAGAGATAAACTATATAAGGATGTATTCTGATGGAAGTGGATTTCTTCGACAAAGAGAAGATCTAACTCAGTTTCAATTGATCAAGGATGGATGGAAGCAGCTACACCCAAAGAAAGAACACTGGGAAATGAATGTAAACTGCTTGCGTTTTTGTTTTTCTTCCCGGGTTATTTATACCTTCTGAATCCAATTCTCCCTGTGCAACAAGAGAACTGTTTGGTTCTGCACACATATATTGTATCTAGGATATACTGTAACCTATTTAACATGTATAGGACTGCTTGCCATCTGGGGGAGGGGGTGGAGGGAGGGAGGGGAAAAATCAGAACAGAGGTGAGTGCAAGGGATAATGTTGTAAAAAATTACCCTGGCATGGATTCTGTCAATAAAAAGTTATTTAAAAAAAAAAGAAAAGAAATTGAGGTGTGTTTTAAATCCAGGTTTTCCTACTCCAAATTTAGCATTATATCACTGAATATGAAACAAACTCTTTGAGTGCCTCATTAAAATAAATGACCCAAAAGGCAATATGAAATCCAGAGAAGAGGAGTGAATCAGAGGTATAAATAAAGAGTTATTTGAATGGATACAAGGATGGATGAATGGATGAAAAAACTGATGAATGGAAAGATGGGTAGCTAGATGAATGAACAGGTATTTATTAAGCATTTATAATGGGGCAGACACTAAACTGAGGCCTGAGGATACAAATACAAACATCAAGGAGCTAGCAGTCAGAGTAAAGAAAACACATAAAGGGAAGCTAGAAAGCAGCATTGGAGGAGGGGTAAAAAAAAAAAAAGAGCAATAAGTGCATTAGTATGGTTTGATAATGTCTGATTCCAAGAAAAACAAAATGAAATCTTTCCAATAAAAGCTCAAGATGCCAGGGGACAGAGTCCAAAGTCTGATGGGAGATCGATGAGGAAAATGGGCAAGATACATGTGGAATCGTTTGAAATGTCCCAGCAGTTACTGGAAGTCTGGTTCTAAGCAGCTTAAGGTGAAAGTCCATATCAAGACTCTGGGCTTCCATGCTTCCATATCAGACACCATACCCCCCCCCCCCTTTATCACTTTCTTTATTGTCCTGATCACACACTGGCATTGCTCCATCATCAGGGATTTTGTGCAACTAGAGCCAAGTACACTCAAGTTGATGCCAGTCCCCACCAGGAAGATGCAATGGTATATTTTCCTAGAGTAATTAATTATGTAGTTTTCTTTTCTTTCTTTAATTACATGAAAGTCTAAGTTCCCTGCATTCCTTTCCTGCTGATGATAAAGGGAAAAAAAATTCTATTCTACGCCTCTGCTCATTTATTTATAGGCTGTATTATGGATACTAACCTCGTAACCACTTTACAAAATCTTTAATAACTCTACTTCTCCTTACACTGCAATTTGGGGAGAAATATCCTAAATGGCACATGCATAAGTCAGCTTCATTAGTGCATGCCTAAGATAAAAAAAATAAATATGAAAATTATGGATATCATAAATGATTATTTGGATAAATGTTCTGCATGCATATTTTCTTTTATACACTTAATTACAATAGCATTTTAATATATATATCATATTTATCATAGCAAAACTGACAAAGACTAAAGAACTTCTTCAAGGTCAATTAATGATCATCAACCATTTTTCTAAATAGTCTAAATCTTGGCCTTTTGACTAAATGGTTACTTAAATCCCATCAACAGGTCAACAAATCAACAAGCATCAAGAATTGTGCTAAGTACTAAATAAAGAAAAACAAAATTAGAATTTGCCCTCAAAAAGATCACATTCTAAAAAGGAGAACAACATAAAAACAAATATCTACGTGTAATATATATTAAATATAGAATAAATTGGAAATAACTTCAGAGGAAAAACATTAAGGGGGACTGGAAAAGGAATCTTCAAAAGGTGAGATTTCAGCTAAGATTTAAGGAAACCAAAATTCAAAGATGAAAAGAAGCATTGCAGACATGGGAGATAGTCATTGAAAATACATGGATTTTAAAATTGAGTATCTTCTGTGAGAAATAGCAAAGAGACCAGGGTCACTGGATTGCAGAGTACATGAGAGGGTTAGGGGAGTGTGAGGATAACTGGAAAGATAGGAGGACATGTTAAGAAAGGTTTTTGAATGTCAAACAAGATTTCAGTAACAAAAAAATAACAAGGGTTACAACTTTGCTATTATCATCTGCTTTCTGTAAAATTCCATTGCTGCCATCCTGTTTATATATTCACATTCCATTTATGGGTGCTGAAATTGATGCTCTGGGCTTTCTGGCCCTTTTATATAGCCTATACTATGAGTATTATAAACTGCAGTTTCTATCTTTACATTATTGATTAGTGATTGGCAACTGTACTTTTTCAGTAAGAAAATTTTGTCACAATAAACAGCAAAAATCTGTTAAACAACTTCACCAAAAATTTTCTTTTGCTCTTTTATAGCATTTATAAAAAAAAAAAAAAAAAAAAAAAAAAAGTTTGATGATATCCTGTACTGTTTCCTCTAGAATAAAATAAAAACTCTGTTCTTTACCACTTAATGTCTGTCTTAATCTGGCTCCAAATGACTTCTTCAGGTGTAGTATACACCATCTTTACGTTCCTTGCATACAACATTTCCTGTCTCTGGATCTTTCACAGTCTGTAATCCATGCTTAGGATACACAACATTTGCAAACACACACATAGATATATGCATAATACACACATACACATATATATATATATATATATATATACATATTAAAAACCATCTCTCCATGTGTATATATGTATATATAATTCTATTTGGTTATTCTGAACTTGACAAACTATAACAAACATGAGCATTCCCATATACAAGGAAGAATAGAACAAAACAATTATATATGAAACTACGAAGCTTCATTGCAAACAACTTGCATTTTAATTCATGTTTCAAATTCAAGGTTCAAAGTTTTTCTCCTTTGTGTCTTCCTTCAGATTCTTTTTGTTTTTCTTCTGTTCATTTTTGTAAATATTGTAATGACTTTCTTTTCTTTAACCTTTTTTCTTTTCTTGGAATCAGTAGCCATGGTCCTCCCACCCAACAGAATCTTCTCCCCAACTTAAAAAAAAGGAAATTTCAAAAAACTTTGAAATTCATAGGCATAATTAAGCAACACAACTCCATGTATTGTCAATATCGTGTCAGTCTGTGTTTTGATTCAATTCCCTCAAGAGCCTAAGATAATTTCTGAACTAAGTGCTCATACTGAAAAATTCACAATAGTCTCTTAAGGGCTAGTTCAAATTGGCTCTAGGACATTTCTGTCTGTGGCCAAAGACATATGAGCTATGGTAAAGAGCATCCTTATCTATGTCAGGAAGTTCATGCGAGGCAATTCTATACCCCTTAGAAATCATTGAATTGCACAAATACATGTATAGTTGTAGATAAGCTTATCCTAAACTTTCACCTAAACTATCTTTAGCTGTTTAACATGCTATAGATTCATAAATGATATTTGTAAGTATTTAAAATGAAGGTGATTAACGGAAGTACCTAAATCATAAATTATAGGATGCCAAATGATCCTACTGAATTAAAATGATGTTACTTACTCCATGACCACTGCATTGCGTCTCTGAACAAGCAGTTGCTTCACCTACGAGTCTACTCAAATATACACACTCAGAATTAAAACAAAACTAAAAAAAAAAAAAAAAAGAATCCATATTAGGTGGGCCAAGACATCTGAACTTTCTATTCAACTTTTATACAAAACAAATTAAGGCTTAAAGAATTATCAGAATTTGGGATAAAATATAAATTTATGTTGACATAAACACTTAGACAGGATTAAGTACACATGTAAAATGTTACTTTTGACATGAATATAGTCCCTATATCTATTTAATAGAAATTTCAAGACATGACAACCTCTATTGTAACACTGAACAATAGTTCAGATAATTTTTGTAATGATGACATGAAAAGAGGACCAACCTATTTATCTAATCAGAAGACCTAAATTGGATTGTAGCTTTGTGACTACAGACAAGATAATTTCTCTCTTTGACACTTCCTATTCCCACATCTGTTTCATTTCCAATCCCATCAAAGGGAGGGGGAAGGATGTCATGCATAAAGTACTGAGCCTGGACTCAGGAGTAGAGACGTGCCTTCAGATCTGGCCTTTTTATGGGACTCTGAGTAAGTCAACTCAACCCCTGGTTGCTCCAATTTTCTCAATTATAAAATGGGGATAATAATAGCACCTATCTCACAGGTTTGTGGTGAGAATCAAATGAGATAACATTTATAAAGAGCTTAAAACAGTGCCAAATACATAGGAGGCATTCTGTAAATACTTATTCCCTTCTCCTTTTCCCCCATTCCTATTTTGTAAAAAATAGGGATGATAACACTATCTAATAATAACACTCCACTGAGTGTTATTAGGATTAAAGAGAAGTACATGCAAAGGTACTTTACAAACCAAAAAGCATATTTTTAAAAATTACTACCATAATTTCCAACTCAACCACAGCATGCCAGAAGCAGGATTTGCTGAGCTTTTAAAAACTCAGTACCTCAATGTAGTATCTAGCAGTCATAGCCTATGTTCTCCAAGTCCTAACTTTAAGTTATCTTGGTTCTCAACTATGAGTTGAGTTTAAGAAATAAATTTTAAATCCTACAGTCTCCTAAAATCAAAGGCAGAATGATATTTCATTTTCACAAGATTTGGACTTCTATGATTTATACTACAATTTATGTGTACATGTGTAAATTCTAATAGTGTTGTCCTGAATAAGTGACTTTCAAAATGAAAATACACCTCACCTAGAATCATCCTAGGAACCTTTGAGGTGTGGGCAGTTCTAAGGCTTAAGTTGTGACTTAGAGAAGGCTGCTTTTCAACAGAGTTATATAATAAGCTACAGAAGAAATAAAGTAAGATTGGTGGCAGCATTTCTGGGTATTCTTTAGGAAATGCTCTGTTTGCCCTCTCATATTTTATATTGAAAAAAAGAAATGTGAACTTTTATGTTTTAATAGGAAACAAATATATAATTATTTTCCTAAAAAGATATTATTTACCTTTTTCACATCACATGGACTTCCATTTCCTATCAACATTGGATCTGGAGTATTTAGTTTAAACTTGTGATCTAAACTTATACATACAGTGTTTAGCACAAAACTATATATCACAGCAACATTTTCTCGAACATATGGTTTTCGATATGGGTATGTACAAATTAACTTGCCACAAAGAAGATTCCTACAAATGTAAAACAGAAATTGTTAAACACATAGTGGGAAAAGTCTGATCATCTTATTTCCAATGACACTATTTGATGAAGTCAAACACGTGAGGGGGGATAGACAACAGGACCAATAAAGTATTAAGTAAAGTAGAAAGCTATGAAAATATTAATCAGTGAAACCTGACAGAACTAGTCACTAAGTGATCCTTGCATAAAGTCTAAAGAAGGCTTTGACCAAACTTGGTAGATTTACAGAATAGATAACTCTAAGGAGTGTGACCTCTGGAAAAAGAAAGAAGGACCCACCTAAGGAAGAACCTATGGGTTTACCTTTCTAAATTTATAGTTCACAAGCATCTACTAGGATACTTACCTTTTTATTAATCAGTGGGTAGACACAATCAGCTTAAAACAAATACATTTTGAGATGACATCATAAGAATATTAGCTACAAAACATACTACCTAAAATCCTGGGCTTTATTCTTAGGCTGCTGCAGAGATATTATTCTCACTGAAGAAATCACTGCTCCTTCTATTTATCAAAATAAATATTTTCAAAACATACCTCCAGTTACAGAATTTAAATCTATTTTCTCCTTGCCGGCCACAATTCCCAAACCTGTCTTGCTGACTATTGATTTCTTCATAGCAAGCAAAGGGACCATTCTTGGAACCTAAGAATTTAGAAATAAAATTGAATAACCAAGGCTTTTCTTTCTCACTTATACTATGCTTTCCATTTATCTGTCTATATTTGTGATGTGAACCATGACTGATGTAACTAAAGATCTTTCTAGAAGTATGAATGGGAAGAGGTCATGCACATGAATAATTATCACCTGTTATTTCATAATATAATATACCATGCATTCTGTCTCTGTTGATGATTCCAATTTGACTCAAAGCCTATTGGTTTGATGATTATTCAATTTTAGTCTTAAAATACTAAGATCCTTAGATGGAGTGTCATCAAATTGAAATGTCTTCCTGAAGCTACAAAGGGCAACTCCAAATAATGGAATACACTTAAAAATGAAATAGAACCTGTTGAAAGAAATTTTCCAACCAAGCAGAAGAGGTTGGTGATTTAAGGCCTTAATTATTATATACATATAATTATTATATATATTATCTTAATTCTGGCATTTCCTAGTTTCTAATGAATTTCGTTTCTCTTTGAACCATTCTGGAATGTTTTTATCATTGTTCCATCTTCTCTGGGGATTCCAGATGGTTCTATATTTCATAATGCCGATATTGGTTCACTTTCTTGTAATGTAGTTACATTACAAGATATTTAAGAGATATTTATGCTTTGGGATCTTCTCTGTGACATTTTTTTAATCAGCAATTATTTTTGTCTACTTCTTTTCAAACCCCATGAGAAAAGGTAAAAATGAATATGCACAATCAAATAAAAGAAATTCTCATATTGGCATACCAAAAAGATCTCATTTTACCTATTATCCATCACTTCTTCAAATGAACCACAAAAATGATGAAAATATTATGTTGTGATCCACATTCAGCTCCCACATTCCTCTCTTTGGCTCTTATCACAAGACCATTGGAACTGATCTGAATCACCTCATTATTGAAAAGAGCCATGCCCATCAGAATTGATCATCATACAATCTTGTTGTTGCCATGTACAATGTTCTCTTGTTTCTACTCATTTCACTTGGCATCAGTTCCTGTAAGTTGTCCTGTCGATTATTTCTTACAAAAACAATAATATTCCATATCATTCATATACCATAACTTATTCAAACATTTCCCAAGTGATGTGTATCCCTTCAATTTCCAGTTCTTTATCACTACAAAAAGGGCTTCCACAGACATTTTTGCACATAAGGGTCCCTTTTCCCTTCTTTAAGATCTCTTTGGGATATAAGCCCAGTAGTAATATTGCTGGATCAAAGGGTATGAGTTCTTCCCTTTTTTAAGTTCCCTTTTGGATACAGACTCAGGTCTTTTACTCTCCAGAATGATTCGATCAACTTACAACTCCACTAACAATACATTCAAGTTTTCCCGCATCCCCTCCAATATATCATTATCTTTTCCTGTCATCTTAGCCAATCTGAGAAGTATGAAGTGATACCTACCTCAGAGTTGTCTTAATTTGCATTTCTTATTTCTCTAATCAATAGTGATTTAGAGCATTTTTTCATATGACTAGAAAGACTTTAATTTCTTCATTTGAAAATTGTCTTTTCATATACTTTGACTATTTATGAATTGGGGAAGTCTACTTCATTTCTTAACTAGCCTTAATCAGTAATTAGGCCTTGCCTCAGTCAAACTGAGACCTATTAAAAGTTCTTAGTTCAAAAAGGCCTTTCCCAGGGACTCGTATGTGCAAAAATGTTTGTGGCAGCCCTTTTCGTAGTGGATAGAAATTGGAAATTGAAGGGATGCCCACCAAAGAATTACTGAATAAATTGGTGTATATGAATTTTATGAAATATTATTGTTCTATAAGAAATGACCACCAGGACAATTTCAGAGAGGCCTGGAGAGACTTACAAGAACTGATGCTAAGTGAAATGAGCAGTCAGGAGATCATTATACATTTCAACAACAATACTACATGATGATCAATTCTGATGGATGTGGCTATCTTCAACAATGAGAGGATCCAAATCATTTCTAATTGATCAGTGATGAACAGAACAACTACATCCAGAGAAAGAACACTGGGAAATGAGTATGGACCACAATATAACATTTCTACTCTGTTATTGTTTACTTGCATTTTTGTTTTTTCTTCTCAGGTTATTTTTATCTTCTTTCTAAATCCAATCTTTCTTGTGCAACAAGATAACTGTATAAATATGTATACATATATTGTGTTTAACATATACTTTAATATATTTAATATGTATGGGACTACCTGCCATCTAGGGGAAAGGATAGAGGGAAGGAGGGCAAAAATTGAAACAGAAGTTTTTACAAGGGTCAGTGTTGAAAAATTACCCCTGCATAGGTTTTGTATATAAAATGCTATTTTTAAAAGGCCTTCTCATTGCATCTGGGGTGATCTCCAGTTGTCCTGATGATCTATAACTTGCCAATAGAGTAAGAAGGAGAAGTGAGCCCTCACTCACTCAAATCCAGTTCACTTGCTTGTCATGGTTATCACCTCCCTGATGTTATGGTCCTTACTTCCAAAGGACAAACAACAGTATCTATCTAAAACCCTCAGCAAGCATTATCTCTACTGGGGGTAAGCTGGAAGCTTTCCCAATAAAATCAAGAGGTGAAACGGATGCCCCTTATCACCACTATCATTCAATAGTGTATTAAAATATAATTCTAAGAGAGGAAAAAGAAATTGAATGGATCCTAATAGGAATGGGTAAACAAAACTACTACTTTTTATAGATGACATGTAGAATCCTAGAGAATTAACTAAAAAAAATTTAGCAAAGTTTCATTATATAACAAACTCACATAAGTTATTAGCATTTCTATATATTACCAACAAAACCCAAAAGCAAGAGAACAAAAAAAAAGAAAAGAAATTCTACTTAAAACAACTATAGACAATATAAAATACTCAAGAGTCTGCTTGACAAGACAAACCAGGAAATATATAAGCACAATCACAAAACACTTTTCACACAAATAGTCAGACCTAAACAACTAGAAAAATATCAATCTGCTCATGAGTAGTCCAAGCCAATATAATAAAATTACAATTTTGCTTATATTAATTTATTCAATGTCATAAAAATTGCACTACCAAAAATTATTTTATAGAGCTAGAAAAAAATAACACTATAATTCATCTGGAAGAACAAAAGAGAAGCTCATGAAAAAAATGCCAATCTGACAGGTGTGTAGTGGTATCTCAGAGTTGTCTTAATTTGCATTTCTCTGATTAATAATGACTTGAAGCATCTTTTTCTATGGCTAGAAATAGTTTAATTTCTTCGTCTAAGAATTGTCTGTTCATATCCTTTGACCATTTATGAATTGGAGAATGGCTTGATTTCTTATAAATTAGCGACAATTCTCTATATATTTTGGAAATAAGGCCTTTATCAGAACCTTTGACTGTAAAAATGTTTTCCCAGTTTATTGCTTCCCTTCTAATCTTGTCTGCATTAGCTTTGTTTGTACAAAAACTTTTCAGTTTGGTATAGTCAAAATTTTCTATTTTGTGATCAAGAAGACCTCTAGTTCTTCTTTGGTCATAAATTCCTTCCCCTTCCACACTGCCTATTATTTTTTAAGTTATTCTCAGTACCTGAACTTATTAAGTGGTTGTTTTTTTCTCCCGTGTCTTTGGCTGTCCTGCAGGATTCACAGAGAAAGACTTACTTATTGTCAGCTACACCTACACTCAGAACTCAATTGCAGAAAGCTAGGATCAACAGGGGAAGCCAAGAGGGAGCCAGAAAGCAGTCATAAAACAGTCATAAAACACAAGGTCAAGCCTGGGATGACCAAGACTTTTTAAAGATTTTATGAATTAAGGAAGAGTCAGTGAAGACAAGCCATTCAAATCTATAATGGTATCATCATCTTAGCCAAGTCTGGATCTACATCTCTGGTTTAAGCTTCATTGGTCACATAATTCATCTTAAATTCTTTCCCAAAGAATATATCCCTTATGGATTCTTCATATATAGAATCCAAAAAGGGTGACCATCTATATCACCTATCCCTAAAGCTACTAGTGTCATCATCCTTATTATTTGAAGCAGAATATCTACTGAAGTTGTAGTTTGAGGCATCTTATAGGTGAGAGACTAATAACTAATTCTGTTTTCACTATGGCAAGCTATCTATTTACGAAAATCAAGTTCCTGTTTTAATTTTTTAGTGTTGATAACAGTAATCAAAATATACACAAATATCCTACCTCTTCCATATATACGCTGGCATCGGTTATCAGGGTTCTGGCACATTCCACCAAAACATAAACTCGTACCATCAGCACATAAACTTCCATCCCTTGCCTTTAAATCCTTTGAGCATTCGGATGAACTGCCATTACATTTCTCAGGAAAATCACAAAGTTCATCATATGCAGGTCTACATAAATTCCCTTTATTAAACTGGTAAATAGCATATGAAGAATAAGGGAAAAATAAGAAAATTACTGTGTACATAAACTTACCAAATTTTCCACTTCAAAACTTTACAACTTTTCTTTGTAATTTGGTAATAGTAACAAATTTCCCTTTGGGTAAATGAGCTAAAACTTATAAACAGTCCTACTGCATGTTTCAAACCATTCCTTGAAATGAAAACAAGTTGAGAATTTTCAGAATTAAATTTTGAGATGAAAGGGATAGGAAATATGAAGCAGTGACGGAGGAATATATAGTAAGCCAAAAGAAGGCAAGCGTTATGATTTCTTCTCTTACCTTCTAAATATAAATATTCTCGAGAAGTCCATTTTTAACACTTCATTGCATATGCCTTCTTTCAGTGATTTTATCCACCTCCTATGGTTTCAACTAACATCTTCTCTGCAGAGGACTCCTAGATCTACATATATGTAATCCTGATCTCTTTAGAACTTTATTCATCTTCTCAACTATCTACTAGACCTCTTTATCTAATATGAAATTGTATCCACAATTCAACACATTCAAAACTTAGTTTACCATTCCACCCCCCAAAAAGGTGTTCCTCTTCTTGATTTTATGAACTCAGCCAACAATGTCACCATTCTTCTAGTTGTTTGTGTTTGTAATCTTAGATACATCATTTTTCATTCCCTCCTAGCCTTTAATCTACACATCTAATAAGTTACCAAATACTGTCAATTTTATTGTCAAAATATTCCTTGCATCAAATCACATACACACACACTTAGTATTCCCACTGCAACAACTATAGTATAGTTCATCAGTAGCCAGCTGAATTATTGAGTTGTCATATACAGATAAACCAACAGGGAAAACATTGATAATTGAAGAAAATATGGCCTCCAGATCAAGTAAACAAGTTCAGACAACTATAAATACAAAAAAACCACAAACAATTGTGATTTAATACTTGATAGATGGATTTAGACAATACCATGAAATCATAAAATGATGTTCTTGAATGGTTTTAAAAGAATCAGAATTATAACAACAGAATTTATGGCCTGCACAGCAGAAATAATTGGCAAAATAGAAAACCTTGAATTTACAATGGCAAATCTCTCTCTCTTTTTGTTTACAACTCTGCAGGAAGGGTAGTACAATTGTTGCCTTTATTTAAGTGGTATTTATTTTTCCAAATACAAAGACAGTTTTCAACATTGCCCTTTGCAAATCCTTGTTTTCCAATTTTTCTCTGTCTCTGCAACCCTCCCTTCCCAAGACAGCAAGCCATCCAATATAAGTTAAACATGTACAATTTTTTAAAAATTTTTATATTCATCATGCTATGAAAGAAAAACCAGATCAAAAGGGGAAAAAAAACAAGAAAGAAAGAAAAAAGGAAACAGCAACACCTACAAAGAGGATGAAAATACTATGCTCTGATCCCCAGTCACCATAGTTCTCTCTGCATGTAGACGACATTTTCTATCACAAATCTCTTGGAATTGACAGTGACAAGTTTCAACAAAGGAACATAATAAAGGACAACTGATTAGGAATGAAACTACATAAAAGTGAAAGACAATCTAGAAAAAAGTGAAGCAAAAGGCAACAACAGTAAGAAAAAGTACAATCTCAATTCAAATAGTACATAACAATTGAGAAAATAAATCTCCCTAAAGTACAAATCAAAACCCCAAAAACCACACTACAAGCAAGCTGCTCAGGACTTCTGAATACAGAAATGAATGCCATATAAAAGGATTCACAGATACCTTCCAGGGATGTTAAAAAAAAAAAAAAAAAAAAGAGGTTGCAGACAGCAAGATGCAACATGGTTAAATTTAACAAGTCAACTCAAAAACAAATTCTTCAAGTGACCAGAAAACTTTTAACCACAAAGGAAAGTAACTTTTAATAACACAAAACTATTCTGGATCCAACAGAAAATACAAGAGAAAAATGAATAAATGTATTATAAATAATAGTGGGGCTGAGGATAAAGTTTAGAATGACCAATAGTCTGATGATCTAAGCTTAAAAACACAGGAAAATAATGAAGCAATTGAAACATTCCTAAACAAAAATCCAAAAATAATAAGATTTTCTTTTTGAACACTCCAGACAAAAAGCAGGAGAAATGAAGGAAAAGCAGGAGAGATGAATGCACATAGAAGTCAGAAACAAAGTGACAGCAAAACGATCAGTAAAAGACTTCTTTCTAACATCCATGAGGAAATCTGAATGAAGGCAGAAGTCAAATGGAATTATCAGTGGAGAGATGAGTCATGCGCATTATAGACAGGATTTTGGGCAGCAAAATTTTTAGGGTATAACTGAAAATGTTTAATTAGGATAATGGTATGATCAAAGTTTTGCCCCAAGAAGGTTATTCTGATAATTAAGTAAGAGTCTGAGTGCAGGCAGATGTCAGGATTCTATTACAATAGTCCATGTTAAATGTAATGAGAATCCAAAGGGAGAAAAGGATTACATGAATAGGATAGGAAAAAAGAGAGATTTTAGATTACAGAGGAATGTTAGCAAATAGTTATAGTTAAGAATGAAAGAGACACGACAAAATGATTATTTTGAGTAATGACCTCAAGACTAAATATTTTATATCAGTGATCTGAAACTCCAATTTCAGTTTCTTTAAAGTTAAAAGGACATGTGGATTAGTACCACAGCAACTTGAATCTTTGTTTCTCTTCACAAAGATTTGCTAATCTGATTACATATCCCTCCAAAGGAAGGGATAAGAAATGCATGCCATTCATGAGATTGGGAGTGGAGAGGACTAAAAGCTGACTTATATTTGGTTTGATATTCCTGTTTTAAATGATTTTACTTAATACTTTTAAAACTCTTTAAGTGTTACCAAATTAAGATCTTACCTTACAATCTGGCTGGCAGCAAACTCCAGAAATACACTGTGCAAAATAATTTCTTCGACAGTAACTCGGATTGCAGCATTTTGAAAATCCACATACCTATTAATAAAAAAGTAAGTTAAATGAACTGTATCTCATTTCAATAGAATCTATATTTATTGACTGTCTCTTTAAGCATTAAGATTTTTTTCTACTCACAAAGTTACCACTTAGAGTGTTTTATGCAAAAGTCACTTATATGCCAGAATAAATTTAAGGAAATATAAATTTAAATCTCCTCATACTACAAACTATCATTGTTTTATAAATATAACATCTTTGAATATGAAAAGCTTATCAAAATGATAGAAAGCTTTATGTCTGAGTCTAATATTTTTATAGTTTTCCCATCTTCATAACACTAAAGGAATTGAATTATAAAATCACATAATATTACAGATTGAAGGAATCTTAAAGAAATTATCTAATCCAATCCTTTGTGTTTGAAGAAAGCTGAAGCCAATAGACTTCATTCTCTTCCCAGATTTCGATTTTTTGATTTGCTTTTAGTTCTCCAGACTTTGCTACCATGACTCATATTGGCCTTTCTCTCAGTGCCTGAAGCCACCTTGCTCTTTTCTCCTGTTGGTAAATTCCTTTCCAGGTCTCCATTGAAGGGGTCAGGTTTAACCTGGCCATGTTTCATTCTCTTCTTGGATGTGCTCTTGATTCTTCTGATTTTGCTACTATAACTTTAGTTGCCTCCTAAAATTTCCCACAGCCCCTGGGACATTATCATCTCAGAACAATATATAGATTAATAGTCCATTCCATCTAATAGTGTCTAAAGGGTCTAACCGACCCTTTAACTCTTTTCTCTATACTCACAACATTCCTCATGAGTTTATGTCATTTCCTAGTAATTCACAGATATATACATATAAATATATATATATTTTTGGATTTGGACATAAATGTGGACTTAAGATAGCTACAGTATGCACCCTGAGTTTCAGTCACACATCACTGTCTATGGGATACACTGGATACATCTCAAATTAACATGTCCAAAACAGAACTCATCTTTTTCTCCTAAAGCCATCTTTAAAAAAATCTTCCAAATTTTCCTATCAAAGACATGATATTTTCCATTCTTTCAGATCTATAATCTCAGCATCATCCTTAACAAATCTTTTTTTCTTTCCCCACACATCTAATTAGGTACCAAATTTTGTTATTTCTATGTCCACAATACCCACTGTATATGATCTCTTCTATACTCACAAGGACACAAGGCTAGTTTGCACTCTCTTACCTATAGAACTTACAAAAATACTACAACAGCCTTCTAATTGGTCTCTCTGCCATGTGTCTCTGCCCACTGTAGTATGTCCTTTAACATTGATGAAAAAATTATGTCAGTCATATATTCAATAAATACCCTGGATCCCTATTTCTTTTAGTTTCAAATATAAACTCTTATGCTAAATTAAAGTTCTTTACAACTTAGCTCCCACTATCTTTCCATTACTCACGACATCATCCACTCAAACTGGCCTTTCTAGCTAGAGATAGGTAGATCAAGTGAAAGTTTTAAAGCAAGGGAAAGGTATATTTATAAGTGGAAGGTCCTTTTTATTCCATATCATCACAAACTTCCAGAAGAGTCAGACTCACCAGATATCCATGTGGGTCCCCTTCCCATGCTCCCAACAATGGGTCCCCATTGGCCAATCCCCCATTATATAAAGAAAAATAGATGTGAAAATCTTAAGAAATATTATCAACACAACGATATTGTGTTTGCTGCCTGACAACTCCAGGAGAGGGGCCAGGAGCAAAACAGAGATCTATACACAATTTGTGGACTGTAATTCTCAAGGGCTTATGAAAAATTTTATCAAACTTTGGCTGCCCAGAGATATTCATCAGTGTAGTACACCAATTTCATGATAACATCCTTGTCCAGGTTCTGGACAACAGATAATACTGGCAAGCTTTTTCAGTCACCAGTGGAGTGAAACAAAGCTGTGTGCTTGCTCCTATAATTTTTAGCATGTTATTTTTTTCAGCCATGTTGTCATATGCCTTCAATGAGGACAAACGTAATCATAATCAGTTATCACACTGGATTAATTTTTGAACTTGAAAAGGCTACAAGCAAAAACTAAAGTGGAGAGTGTGTTGATGCATGGTTTTTTTGCAGATGATTGTGCACTCAATTCAGTGGTCAAATAGCAAAACACTTTTGAGGAAGATCAGGGTGAAAAGATAGAGAGAATAGAATAAATGTGAAGGTAGAGGGAAGAATACAGTTAGCAATAGCAAATGGGAAAAGAATTTTGAAACAAATTTCTCTGATTCTTAAATTTATAGGGAAGTGAATCATTTTTTTTTAAAATGAGCCATTCCCCAACTGATAAACGAACAAAAGTTAAAATCTATAAAATCTTGCATATCATTTCACCTAACAATACCACTACTAGGCTTGAATTTTAAAAAGAAGGAAAAGAACTTCATGTACAAAATAATTTTTAGCAGCTCTCAGAGCAAAGAATTTGAAACTGAAAGAATACCCATCAATTGGGAAATGGATGAATTGTGGTATGCAATTAGGATGAAATATTGTTCCATGGAAACTGAAAGAGCAAGATACTCTCAGAAAAATCTGGAAAGTCTTCCATAAACTCAAGCAAAATGAAATATACTGTATACAAAGTGTGTGAATACAAAATAAAGCAAAATTTATTTTATTTTTCTCGAGGGTTTTTTGGGGGATTTTTTGTGATTTTTATGGAAATATTTTGTATAGCTTCACATGTGACCAGGAAGCTAAAGGTAGGGAGGAAGGAAGAGAATCTGGAACTCAAAATTTTAAAAACAAATGTAAACCATTATTTTACATGTAATTGGGAAAATAAAAATATTAAACATAAAAAAAGAAAAAAAAAAGAAAAATTTCCCAAAATATTAGAATATGAAGGGAAAATGGAAATTTTAAAAAAAATCCACAGATAACCACTTGAAAAAGATCCTATGAGGAAATCCTTCAGGAACATCATAGCTAAATTCCAAAACCCCCAGATCAAGAATAAAATATTACAAGCAATAAGAAAAAAAACAAATCAAGTATGACAGAGCTACAAATAAGACCCAGCAACAACTACATTAAAAAGATTGCAAGTCATAGAACATTATATATAAAAACGCATAAAACTAGGATTGTGGCCAAAAATATTATGCCCAGCAAAATTAAGCACAATCCTGAATGAAAAAGATATTCAATGAATTGTCAGACTCAGAATTTTGTTAAAAAAAAAAAAAAAAAAAAGATCTGAACTACTAGACAATTTGACAAAGGAGATCTAAAAGAAGTATCAGATAAACATCAAAGATTAATTTCAAGGGACTCAATAAGGATAAACTACTTAAGCTTTGTATATGGAAATGTAAACCACATGTCTTAACATTGTCATTAGCAACTGGGTAGTTCAAAAGATTGGGATAGAGCCGAGTATGATGTGATTCTAAAATTCAAAACTGTAGGAAAAGGTAAAAAGAATAATTATATGAATGAGGTGCAAGAACAAGAATGACATAGAGGAATTAGATGAAAGAAGAGGCCTGGTAGTTCTGGAATCTTACATTGGGAATGGGTTAAAGAAGGAACAATAGACACATTTCTAGGAGGTCATAAAAGAGTTCTAAATTTATTAGTAAGAGGGATAGGGAATAGGATAAATGGAGTATGGAAGCTGGGTGTGGATTAATGGGAATGGGATAATGTGAGGAGATCAGTGGGAATGGAATAAAGATGAAGGTAAAGGATAGGAGAAAAGGGTGAGGGAAGAGGATAATGGAGGGATCCTTGGGGAGACAGGTTAAGTAATAGCAAGCTAGGTAGTGGGTAGAAGTAAAGTAGTCAGCAGGGATAGGAAATGAGATACACACAAATATAATAATAAGAATTAGAAAAAAAAGTAGGGGTAGTAATCACTGACCTCAAAGTTAAAGTTAAAATAACTTTAATCAAAATCAATCAAAAAAGACATTAAATGTCAACTATTAAGCCATATTGCTTTAGATTATTTAAGAATACTACTATAAGGTTGAACTATTGCTGTGGAGCAGAAAATGATGAGTTGGTGGATTTAAAAAACATGCAAAGACTTGGACCTAAAAAGGATAATATTATTCACCTGCAGGAAAAACAAGCATAGTAAAATCTTACATAGATGTATATGAATATATACTATATATGTGTATGATTATAAATATGCATATGCATATGTGATATATTATATGTGTGTATATATAGATATATATAGATATATATAGATATATATAGATATATATACACACTTAATTGCAGCCTTCTTGGAGAAGGTGTGAGGGCCGAGGGTGAGAAAGGAGAAAAAAAGAAAGAATAAATAATAAAATTAAAAGTGCATAGCAGAGAACAAAAGAAAACCTAAACAGAAGCAAAAAAAAGATGAACAGTTCTGAATATAATGTGTAATATTATATATGCTTTCTTAAAATGAATATTCTTTCATTTTTTAATCCTTACATATCCTGCTATGCACATGATAATTTCTTTTCCTTTTTCTATTTTGTATTTAAATTTCAAATAAGTACATTTAAAAAATTACTCCTTTTCACAAATTCTATAATTTGTGAAATTTATGGCTTTCTTGCTGTTTCTTACATTCATCTTCTGTAGCTGTGTCTTTGCATATCTGGAATTCCACATATCTGGAATGCAAAATCCCTACATTCTTCAGATCCTTATTTCCTTCAAATTTCCGGTCAAGTTTCACTTCCTGAATGAGTCTTTCCTGATCTTCCCAGTCAACAATGCCTTCTCCCCTCAAAATCATCTTGAATTTATTTTGTGTGCAAGTAAGATAAATCAGACAAATATGCATGTTTATGTACATGTTTTTCTTCTCTAATAGAACTAATATCAGAAACTGTGTCATTTTTCCTTGTATTCCCAGTTTCTAAAACAGTGTAGAATCATCAGGGATCCTCAGACTTTTTAAATAGGGGGCCAGTTCATTGTCCCTCAGACTGTTGGAGGGCCAGACTATAGTAAAAACAAAAACTTTGTTTTGTGGGCCTTTAAATAAAGAAACTTCATAGTCCTGGGTGAGGGGGATAATCGTCCTCAACTGCCACATATGGCCTGCAGGCCGTAGTTTGAGGACCCCTCGGCACTGTAGATGATTGACAAATATTTGTTGACCCACAGATTAATTGCTTAACAGTTTTTCTTTATTAAAAAGGAAGAATCATCAGTCAGGTTGCAGGGAGGAGAGAAAAAGGTTCTAAAGAAAAATATCTGGAAATGATTTTGATTAAAAAGTAAAAGCACTAGTAAAAAAAAAAAAAAATTACCAAAAAAAAAAAAAAATTCTATGAAGGGGGAAAAGGTCCTCATGACCGGTTTTTTTACAAGTTATTTTTTTGTGGCACTTTTTAGACTTATCCAAAACTCCACAGCCTAACTCCCCTATGTATTACAATATGTCTTATATTGGTTTTTGACCTTTTTTGTTAAATGTTGCTGGATATACAGATTTTACAAGATATTTCTTCATAGCAATTCAAATTATGGTATGTTCATAATAAAATCTGTTTCTCTTAATATTTACCGATGGAGGGCCACAGTCACACTCTTCATATTCAGATACTACATAATTCCCACAGGATCCATAAGCGTCAGCATAAAAATATTTAAGAGTCGGTTGATTTTTAAGACATTTAGCTCCTGTCTTTGAAATGAAATTGTGAAGGTCACTCAAGCTGCAACGACTAAACACCTTAATTCCACTGGAGAGCCTAAAAATTGAATAAATAACTTTGAAAGAAATATTACTTCTGAAAACCCATACATTTCTTGACCTATTAAAAAGCAAATGTATTGATTTCAAGTGCCCTAAATAGGTTAAGAATAAATGTGATTCAAAATAGAAATTTAATTGATTTAATTGATGACTGTCAACATGAGATAATTCTATTTTTCTTACTGGAGTATATTAAAATATAATCCTGATTTGGCAATGATTATTAGGTATGTGGCCTTAACTTTTTAGGTTTGTATTAGAATGTGAGAATACTGCATAGGGAAACAGCATCATGAGGCAGGATAGCTAACTGAAGCCATCAATTATGCTCAAGGAAATAAACATTTCTGGAGCTATTTGGTTATGCTCTATCATAGACCTAAGATGCTGAAATGGACTATAGGGGTCATCTAGTCTGAACCCTTCAGATGAGGTAACAGGCTCCCAAACCCCAAAACAGGGTCACAAAAATTCGGATACAACTGAAACAAGAGAACAATAGTATCACAGATACAAAGAAATAGAACTGTCCCTATTCACACCTCCTGCTACAGGTCCCAGCCTCCCTCTAAGCTATGTCTTTGACATTATTTCTTTATAGGTTGTTATTGCCTAGAAACTAAAAAAGATTATAAATATTTCTGAACTTTAAGTCTGATTATCAATAACTGCAAAAAAAATTAATTAAAATTTTTAAAAACCTGTAAACTTTGTCTCTTGTATTTCATCTGTAAAGAAATGCTGATAAATTCTGTAATGCAAATAGTCTAACTAGAATAACTTTCCTAATCTATCTTCTAAATTAAAATTTGTTATTGGAAATTGTCTGAAAGGCCTATCTGCGCTCATTCTTTTTTATAAACATGTTTATATTAAGTGTATATTTTGAAGGAGAAGGGCCAATTTGGGTATTTGTGTCTTTTTCTGATCATTAGTTAGAAATGACTTGGATCTTATATACAAAATATATCTTCAATAAAATAAAAAACATAAGAAAGAAATGTTTCTTTAATCTTACACTGCTTCTGGGCTCATGATGCAGGTAGATTGCAAACAGTGGCATTTCTTGTCATCATATCTTATTCCCAGACTAAGTCCCAGCAACTGTGCAATAATAACAGAAAATGCCTCCACAGTTATTCCTTTGGGATACTAATGTTGAGAGAAAAAAGGGGGGGGGAGGGAAAATTGTTACCAAAAAGTTTATTGAAAAGAGTAAGAAAATTAAATTATCAAAACAATTTTTCTTACTATTGCTATAAAAAACATTGAAAAATAAGACTATTCAACAATCTGATCACCTATTATTAAGATGTAGCTATTAGTTTGGTGTGCCATGTAAGTCCATAACTGTCAGGATTTTAACTTAACTGCACAGCTTGAATATTGGGCTTAACTATAGGATATGTAACGAATACACAAAAAAGATGACACATACCTCATCAGGAATATATAATTCAGTAAATGCGATAAAGTATAACTATAATATATAACTACATACAAGTTGGGACAGCTATGTTGTGCAGTAGATAAAGTGCTAGGTCTGAACTCAGGAAGATGCAATCTTACTGACTTCACATCTGGCCTCAGAAACTAGCTGTGTGATTCTGGGCAAGTCATTTTACTTTTTGCCTCAGTTTTCTCATCTGTAAAATGAGCTAAAGAAGCAAATGGCAAACCATTCCACTCTGGATCATGAAGAGTTAGACAAGAGTGAAATGACTGAAAAACAAGATATACAAGTTATTTTGTCTATTTTGTTGAGCCAGGTTAGAAATGGTAAAGAATGGAGAAAAGGAGGAATAATTAATAATTGATAATAAAAGTATTCATGTAGTGCAAAGGTTTGCCAAAAAAGTTTTTCTTTCAAAAACTATCAGGATGATAGTGCTTTAAAATTATTTTTATTTAATTAATTTAGTTAATAAATGCTTAATGAATTTAATATTCAGTTTTGAGAATATTTCACATTACTAGTACAGTTCTGTCATTAAGATGAGGACGTGGATAGGAACCAAAAACAGAGAACACAAAGGGCAATATTAGGACAGAACTCCATGTATGTTTTCACCTTTTTGACACGTCCTTTGTCCTCCCTTCCTGTTCTAGAAGAATAGGAACCATATATGTGTCCACTTTCACCATCAATCTAGGAAATGGTTCCCCACAATATAGAAAATCTACATATGTTCTGGCCCTTTCTTCTTACAAGAGAATTAATATGAATTATGTTATTAAAATTTTAAATGTTGATATTATATAATAATATACATATATTTTATGCATTTCTTTGTTTCTTAAATTTTTTTTCTGTGATGGCTTTCATGTGTCATTGTCAAAATGACAATATTCTATTAGAGTCAAGTTACAGTGTGTATGATTGTGCTGCTCAGATTAATACAATACAAGAATCCATATAAACATTTGGGGTAGATTCTCTAACTTTGCACATCATCTCTCATGAGGGCACATTGAGTGGTCCTGTGCCAGTGTTTCCCATTTCATACAATTAGTCCTAAAGAGAAATCTTAAGAGTGCTCTGGTACTGTTTTTTCTGACCACTACATGAAGGCTTACCCTATGTGAATTCCCCATAAAAATCTTTTTGGCAAGTGTACATTCAACATTCAAACAATGGGACCAGCCCAACGGAGTTTCACTCTTTGCAGATTCGTTCAAGAAAGGATCTCAGTGTCTATTATTTTATACTGTCAGATGACCTTCAGAATCTTCCTAAGATAATTCGGATTTTCCTGGCATGGTGCTGACAAATTGTCCAGGTTTCACAGGCATACAACAATGAAGCTGGCACAACAATTTTGTAAATCCTCAGTTTAGCAGTCAGTCCAATACCTCTCCTCCCTCACACTTTCTGTCAGAGCCTCCCAAACACTGAGCTGGCACTAGCAATACATGTGTCAACCTCTTTATCAATGTGAACAATCTTGGACAGTATACTGCCAAGTGAACTTATCCACAGCATTCAAAACTTCTCCATTTGCTGTAACTGATGGTTCCACATATGAATGGCATGGTGCTGATTGTAGTACTATCTGCATCTTCTTGTAATTATCAGGTCAAAATTATCACAAGCAGCAAAGACTCAATCTATACTTTGCTTCATCTGTTTCTGAGGCTGCATTGGTGCACAATCCATGACAAAGAATCATGCAGCAGCACTCCCCCCACTTTAGTTTTGGCTTCTAGTCTTTTCAAGTTGAAGAATTTACCATTAGTGTGGGAGCTGACTTCAATGCCATTTTTATTCTTATTGAAGGCATTTGATCACATGGCTGAAAATATGCAAAAAAGTTTGGGAGCAAGCACACAGCTTTATTTCAGTCCACTGGTGACTAAGAAACTATGAGAGCATCCTCCACGTCCAGAACCCAAGCAAGGATGCCATCATGAAACTGACATATAACACTGTTGAACTTCTCTGGGAAAGTAAATTCTGACACAATTTTCCATTAAGTCCTCATGACTGACAGTATCAAAGGCCTTTGTCAGATCTACAAATTGAGTTCTGCTCCTGGCATTTCTCCTGGAGTTGTCAGGCAACAAATACTGTATCAATTGTTGCTTAGTCCCTACTGAAGCCACGCTGGCTTTGTGGAGGTCCCCTCCACTAAAGCCACTCCAGAAAAATGTGTATCCAACTCTGACTTTGGTAAGCCTTGTTTCACTTACTTGTTTTGCTATTTGAATCTGGTTCCCTCATAATAAGAACTCTTGTCTTTCAGTTCTACTGGATTTTGTGTTGTCTATAAGTCTACCCAAAGTCCATGTGCTGATAGTGAGTGGCATCAATTTTGAAAAAGTTTTTATACCTTTTTGTTCATCAACAGGATGGGATCCCTAGCTGCTGTGATAATCATGCCAGGTTAAGTTTGTGGGGGGCACATTTTTTAGCCCCTTTCTCACTCCTGGATATGAGCAGTGTGATCCTAAAAAGGCTATTCAGACATCCAGGAGCCTCCTGAATCTCACTGCTGTTTCTCTAAAACATGTACTGTCTGTGTGCAGGGTTGTGACTACAGCTCCCAGTGAATCTGCATTTGCCCATTGCCACAGGAGGTTGAGATAGGTAAAAATAGTAAAACAGTATGAGTGATGTCTTTTGATTATGTGTAAACTGGATTAAAGAGAGGCAGATTGCACAAAGTAGTTGACCTCACTTTTACAGTTATCATGGTCTAGTAGCAGGACAGTCAAGATGCCTGATGATGGCCTGATTTGCAATGGATGATCTTGGTGTCTTCAATGTTTAACCAAGTTCTAAATATTCCATAGTGACTGCTTTAATTGCCTTTAGTTGTTGAAACAGATTGTTCTCATCCTCTCATTCTACCAAAGTCAGTCTTCAAATACTTAGGGTAGACACCCCCCCCCCCCAAGTCACTAGAGAGTTTGAGTCCTTTTGGTTATCCCTCAACCTAGTTTAATTCATCTGCAGAAACAGCTTACCAAGGTATGGCTGCTATATCCTACAACTTCTTGAGGTATAGGTGTTAGGTGGATCAGGTAGATACCAAAGGTGTAAAGCAATCTTCCCTGAATACACTCCTACACCTCATATGTATACATATATTATGTATATATACATAAAAATGCATGTCTGTGTATGTGTACATATGTACATATACACATGCATACACACACACACTCCCCATTTTTCTCCTAACCTTTAGTTTTGAATCTCTTAACTATCTGAGTAATCTTGTCTACACCAAGAAGTCAACTGGTCTAAGACTAAATTAATCAACTTTCTCCTCCTCCAAACTTTTAAAATCAGTTCCAAAAGTTCTACCATACATACATACCACCCTCCTCTTTATCAATTCCACTCTAATTCTTCATCACCTAGACTCCTACAGTTTCCACACTCCACTTGATCTTTGATTTAATTGACCCGACTTTCCCCTCTAATAGTACAGTTCACAAAATGTATCCATGACTATACATCATACATGATTCTTGTTCATGGCTTCCCATAAATTTGCCCCAAGGAAACCCCCTAATGTGTTTAGATTTTTTTGTGAGTGGGGGGAAGCAGGATGATAGCATTATAAGATTCCAATCATCTCTCAAGTCCTAGAATCCTGGGGGAAGGGTGGATGTAGGGAAAGATGTAGCTAGCTAGCTATCTCTATAGAGTAAGCATTGGTACAATGAGTTATGAATATATAAATATTCACACATGTACATGTATTGTGTATGTACACATATATACATGAGTGAGTTAAGAATATATACATGTCTATATAAATGTATTTTCATATACATATGTGTTGTGCATACACATGCTTTGTATGTTCAAAGCACACATTTTGCATGAATATACATATAAGTATACTTTTAAATCACATGTACATACATGCATAATAAACACTCTCAAATCATTTATGTATGTGTTCATATACATATGTATATGGGATGTATAGGTTCTTAGGGAAGAGTAGTACCTCTGGTATAAAGGTTGCCAGCCCTGTTTTCAAGGCTGCTTTCCACTTTTGCTATTCAGTCACCCAACCCTCAACTATGGCTTGAAAAAGCAGTAGCATGCTCAGCGGCTACACCTTGGTAAAATCATGTTGACAGGCAAAAACCAGGTTGAAGGTAACCTGGAGTCCCTCATCATCAATGCACTGAAAGAAGCCAAGTTTATAATTCTATATGGCTTTAACACCAGAATAGATCATCCTTGGGAGGAATGAAGTAAGAAACAGAAACAGCAGTGGCCATTTAATATTGAAGACTTGGCTCACAACCTTCTCATCATCAGCGTCTTCCATTTACCTAAATGCAATAAAATTTCACGGATATCCCCTTGCAGCAAAGGAGAAAAGATAGACAAGACATGACTGTGACAAAAGGCAATGTGTGGAAGAGAGTGCTTGACTAATCAGAGATTTATCTGATCAGAGATTTATCCTCTACAAGTTAACCATCTGCATTCAACTAGATACCCCAAGGCAAGAAAACTATCAGAAAACAATGTTAACAAATTAGAGTGCTTCTCAAAGTGGGAACAATTTATAGCTAACTTCTAGGGAAAGCTAAACCAACACACGGTTGACAAAAGTGGAGCAGAAAAGGAGTGGGCAATCTTGGTATAGCACTACTTTTCCTTTTCTGGGACTCTTTCACTCACAAACATCAAGATTGGTTTGATGGCCATATGAAGCCAAGATGGTGGAGACAAGCCAGGAAGTTGGCTCAGCTTTCCCTGGTTTCCCTCTAAAAAATGCCAAATCAAGCCTCTAAATAGATTCTGCAGTGACAGAATCTACAAAAGACAGAGTGAGAAATTTTCCAGCCAAAGATAACATAGAAGGACTTCAAGAAATGTCAGCCTCACTTATATGGAAGGGGATAATGACTCAGTACAGGCCCAGTACAGACAATCTAGCCAGAGACTTTTAGACACAGCACAGAAAGTAAATTACGCGTCCCCTGGCACAACAGGTTGTGACAGACAAAGTTCTTCTCAGCAATATATAGTGATCCAAGAAAATTCCAATAAACTTGGGAAAGAAAATGCCATCCTCAACTAGAGAAAGATCTTTGGAGATTAAATGCAGATTGAAGCATATTTTTTCATGTTTTTTATTTGTTTTTTTTCCTCATAGTTTCTCCCTTTTGTTCTGATTTTTCTTTCACAACATGAATAACACGGAAGTATGATAAAAATGATTGTACTTTATTACCTAGATGAGATTGCCTGCTCTCTTGGGCAGAAGGGAGGTTAAGAAAGAAAGGAGAAAAAAATTGGAACTCAAAATGTTACAATGAATGTTGAAAACTATCTTCACATGTAACTGGAAAAAATAAAATTTTAAAGCTTTTTTTAAAATATTGTTTTAATGAAAATGATGGGGAAATTCAGTGAAAAATAAAAATCCCATGGGGTTTGCCAGCAGGACAGTTCGTCCATTTCTAAGAGGTAGTGTTTAATTCCATCAAAAGTAAAGTGCAAGCAAAGCTTAAAGAGATACAGGATTTTGGGCTTAGTAAAAAGGCAGATGAAATTCATGTTTTGCTAATAGTAACAAAACAAGGCACTTTTATGTTTTCCTGATAATTATTTATGGACCAAAGGCTTTTGGTGCATCTTAACTACTCAGTGCTCAGTACACATGTGTACATAAAATGACATTGATTAGTGATAAGGATATGATTCTGGAAAGATGGATTGAACACTTCTCAATATATCATCAATCACCAATACTAAAGCTACTGACCATATACTTCAGGTTGAATGAAATCTATCATTCTAGCCAAGCAAACTGAAGAAGAGGGTTTGAAAGCCATTAGGTTCTTCTCATGTAGCAAAGTACCTGTTGCTGATTCTATTCCAGCTAATATTTACAAGGCAGGGCTCTTATTACTCATATAAAAGCTGACTAAAATCTTCCAGGCAAAAAGAAATTATTCTCAGAAGTTTAAGATACTCCATTGTCCACCTCTATTTAAAAAAAAAGGAAATAGGTTTTCCTATGACCATCACAGGGAGTCATTGCCCACATGATTCTTGCCAGAAAATTACTTAATTGGCTGATCAATTGATTGACCGGTACAATGGTCATCCACTCAAGAATCCATTTAGCTTCAGAAAGTGACAAGGAATGTTCTATGTGGTGTTTGCTGCCTGATAACTTCAGAAGAAATGCCTGGAGCAAAGGGGATCTGTATTTTGGTTGCTTAGAGAAGTTCATCAGTATTACACATAACAGCATGCTTGTACAGGTTCTAGATAATGGACAATGCTCTCACTCTTTTCCAGTCACCAATGGAGTGAAGCAGAGCTGTGTTTTTGCTCCCATCCTGTTTTCAGCCATGTTGTCAGGCACCTTCATCAAGGACAAAAATAGCATCAAGGTCAGATTCCCCATTGATGGTAATTAATTTAACTTGGCTATATGTCTGTTAAGACTGAAATGCAACATAGTGGTTGAAGCATCTTATTTTCTAGTTTCTTTTATGACATTCTTTATGCTACTTCTGTAAAAATTCTTTAAGTCAGTCCAAAGGTTTCCTCCATTTTTTCAGAGAATGTGGTATTCCATAATTTTTAAATCATACATTATCAATGGAAGAATTTGGGGATTAAAAATATTAATTGCTTCAAAAGGAAGCTTAGACATTTGAAGAACTACTACTCTAGCTTCTTCCTATTCAGTTGTCAGTCCAAATAGATGTATGTGTGTATGTTATGTATATATGTATATATATCATAATATACAAACATACCATATTATTCCATGTATATCAAGAAGCATTTTTCATCCACTTGATTTTTTAAATGTATATAATTATAGTTAATGGAATTCTTCTATGTGGTTAAGGATCTAGTTTAGAAAGCTGTGTGATCTTTTAGTGATTGACATAGTCAGTACATCCAGATCAAAAAAGTAATCTTTTTTCTATCAAGGACTATTTGGATATTTACTCATCATTTATTCATCATTTATGTGCCAAACAAAAATATCAACTTAGAGCACTCAAGCAGGAGGAAATTAATTGTACCTAGCTTTCAACTCATTGCCTGCCATAGCAAATGATTTCACAGACGTGTGAGCCAGATGTTCCTCACCTCTGATATTTAATTTAGATTCTATACTGTATTAAAAGTTCAATGGCTATTTATTTCAATCTTTTATAAATCTATGACTTTCTGTCTTGCTTGAGAATAATACAAAACTGTAGAACAAAGTTAGCTTTTTTTACATCACTTAAGATAACTTGTATCATTTTTACATATGCATAGGAGATACCTAGTTGCAAGAAAACATTTTAAATGGTGTTTTGAAAATGATGATGTTCCATCTAGTAGATTGGCAAAGATGATTTTTAAAATTATAAAAGTTATATTTGGAGTTGTGGAAGCTGCAAATAGAACTAGAAAAGAATTATGAACCATGCTTAGAAAGTAACTAAAACAGCCATCTCCTTTGATTTAAAGAGCTCACTACAAAATTTATACTCTGCGAAAGTTATACAACTACAAGATATTTTAAGAGCATTTTTATAGTAACAAAAAACTGGAAATAAAAAGAATAATCATCTACTGAGAACTGATTAAGCAAACTGTAAAACATTAATATGAGGAAATATTATTTTGTAAGAAATGAAAAAGTTAGAAATATTTCTACAAACTGATACAAAATGAAGGAAAACCCAAAAAAATCATAAGCACAATAAGATTATACATGGGAAAAAAAATGATTAAGCTTAATCCTGAAAAAAGTGATAGAAGAATGTCTTTCTCTTCCTTTTTTATAGAGGTGAGAGAATGTGGTATGAATCACTGCATATATAATGTTGAAATGTATTGAGTGTAGGCTAATTTAGCTGAACTGTGTTTAACTCTTTAACATAAGGGATAGTTTTTTGGATTGAGAGGGATTTATTGGTTTTTTTAAAAAAAGATAATTTAAACAGAGTGAAAAGAAACATTTATTAAGTACTTACTATGTACCAGGCACTATGCCATGTGCAGAAGATACAAAAGGAGGTTAAAAAATGCAAAAACAAAAATATCAATAAAAAAATCTGAATTGTGCTTTTCTTTAATCAAATGTTTGGGGGGGGGTTATTTAATAATCAACAAATCAACAAAGTGGGATCTGGTATTCAGTTAATTGTGTGTCTAAAAATGTGTTCTGTTGTAGAACATTACTTGTGAAAGCCTATCTGAGCCTTCCTTTTTCAACTTTCATCAAAGATGCCGTAACAAATGTTCAGATTATTATCATGAAAATGTAGTATATAAATGGGAAAGTATCAAACTTTGCATCTAAGTTTAGAGCTAGAAGGGACTATGTCCTTAAACTATATAAACAATATGTAAATGCTCCCAAAAGGTATTTTATATGTATGTTTTTAGATACCAAAGTATTAAATATTTGAAAAGAAAACAATAAGGTTAATTAGGTCACTGCATACCAAAACAATTCCTGCAGCATAATGAAGAATGCACATCTTTCCAGGAAAAGTTGCTCCTATAGAAGTGGAATGTTCCCTATAACTGAAGAAAAATTATATCTTTATTCACAATTATTAACAAAAATATCAAATTTCAATATTGTCATTCAGGATTTAACTTGATTGTTTATAAATATTCATAGTTAGATTTTATCATAAATTTGATATACTTGGAGATATTTTCAGATATCTGAGTTAGATTAAAAACTCATGCTATATTTTCTGGAATTTATCCAAAGCATTAAGATCTCTGATGGCTTCCCACTTTCCACACAATGACACAGAATTTTAAATGAGTCAGAAATGGAAAGAATAGCAAATAATCTCTTATTCTAGTACTATTTTGAGCAATGAGAAATATTAGTTTCTCAACACAGAAAATTACTCCTTTCCCAATCAGGAAAATGTACAGTCAGATTCCCAACTAATTGACACAAAAATTAATATAAAATAAGACTGGATAAATATAAAAAAAAAAGCAGAAATATATTAAGTATAATTTTAAAATAACTTTGACCTGATCCATTCAAATAGTTTTTGATGGCAAAATAAAAGATTATGTTCTTGATTATGATATCCAATATGGAAGTTTAAATTATGTCAAACACCACCTAACCTAAAAAAGTCTCCAAACTGCCACAAACACCTCACCACTTTACCAATTGGGGACATGAGACAACCAAATGCAATACCAGGTTGGAGTGTAAATCCATTTGTAAAATGTTATGGAATATTATTATCAAATTAAATCATAAAATTTCAAAAAGTATTTGATATTAAAAAAGAAAAAACTAATGCAGAAAAACTTGTTTGAGACAGATCCATCACCAAAGCATTGATGAATTACAGAAAGAAAATTTCAGAGCTGAAAAAGGCCCCAGTGATCAGGTAGTTCAAACAGAAAAATGATTGCTTTCTAACATATCCAAGCATTGTAATTCAGCCTTTGCTTAAAGACCTGAATTGGGGAAAATTATACTATATCCCATGCCCATTTTTGGGAAGTATAATTGTTACTAAGTTTTTCCTTCCACTTACACTAAATATGCCTCTTTATAATAATTTCTAACCAATACACCCAATTTTGCCATCTGTTATCACTTGCAAATTTAAAAATTATGTCATTCATTAGTACTATTACCTAAATAATCAATAAAATCTTAAACATCATAGAGTCATGTATAGATCTTTGTGTAACTGCAATGGAGAGCTCCTACCAGTTATCAAAAAGCTATTAATGAATACTATGGTTACTCTGAGTTTGTCTATTCAACTAGTTTAATTAAGCAATACCACTGACTAGGGCATATAATTTTAAAAGAATAATGTGATATTTCACATTTGTTAAAATATATCTGCATTTCCCTGTTCTACCAATTACATAATTATCAAAAATAAATAAAATGATTGTACCATAATTACTTCTTAGGGAAGTTATTCTCGCTCTTACAATGACTTCCTTTTTAAAGGATAAACAAATTTTGCAAGGAACTCAATTTAAGCCCATTGGCCTATAGTTTGCAGACTCTGTTTTCTTTTTTTCTTTAAGAAGACATTTGCCCTTCTTCAATCCTATAATCCTCATTTCTATTTTCTATCTTTCAAAGATGCCTGGTCTCAGTTCAGAAAATGCATCTACTTGTTTTTTTCAGTACTTTGAATGTAGTCCATATAAAGCAGGTTACATTAAGTTATTTTCATGCTGCTTCTTACTTGAGTATCAACTACCCATTAGCTATTATTTCTTCTTTTTTCCTGTACAAAGACTATTTTCCTTAGTAGAGAAAAGCAGCAAAATAAGACTTGAACAGCCCTATTTTCCCTGTCATCAATCAGTATTGACCATCTACCATGTACTCTAAACAGTATTTCTAGTTCTTTGATTCTTTTTCTTCTTTTTCCCACTTTCACTTTTTAAAAAACCATTACTTGTTGTGGTCTTTAGCTTTCCTCACCAGTCTCAGCTCATTTTTCCTTTGCTGTTCAGGCATTTTTCAGTCATTTCTTCTTGACCTATTCTAGAGTTTTCTTGGCAAAGAGACAGGAATAGGTTGCCATTTCCTTCACCTTATTTTATAGATGAGAAAACTGAAGCAGAGTTAAGTGACTTGTCCAGGGTCTCCTAACTGGTAAGTGTTGAAGGCAACATTTGAAAGCAGGAAAATAACTCTTCTTGAATTCAAGCCTGGTACTCTATATCCACTGCTTCAGGCCTCATTTTAAGCTTTAGCATTTCTGGTACCACATTTCCATGTTCTTTGTTACTTGACCTTCCTCCTATTTCCCCTACATTTCTTTTTAAAAATTCAAGTATATTTTCTATGCATTTGAATCAATCTCTTTAGCTAATTCTCAGTCTTCCTCCAAATCATAATTGTTTCTGTTTATACTTTCAAAACTTGTTTGGATAGAGTTTTATATCTTTCTTAAGCTGACTTCCTCTGTAGAATTTTTTAAGCACTTATATTGTGCCAGGCATTGGGCTAAATACTAGGGAATACAAAAAGAAGCAAAAGATAGTCCCTGCCCCCAAGAAGTTTACAATATAATAGGGAAGAAACTTGCAAAAATATATATGCAAAGCAAGCTATATACAGAATATTAACAGGAGATAACAGAAAGGCATTAGAATTAAAAGAAGTTAGGAAAGACTTCCTGCAAAAAGATGGGAATTTATTTGGGACTTAAATTAGGAAATCAATGCATTAGCTATAGTCAGAGCAGAAGAGAGAGAGCATTTTGGGCATGGGGGACAACAAAAGACTATGTCTAGGAGCCAAAAAAACAGATTATCTTGTTCATAGAATAGCCAGGAAGGTCACTGGATGGAAGAGTATATGTGAGGAGTAAGGTGTAAGACCACTGAAAAGGTTGGAGGGGATTAGGTTCTAAAGGGCTTTGAAAGCCAAACAAAACATTTTGTATTTGATCCCGGAGGCAATCAAGAGCCACTGGAACTTATTGACTTGGGAAGAGAAGGCTGGAGTTTGAGTTGGAAGGGAAGAAGGCAGTGATAGAACCTATATTTCAAGAAAATAATTTTAGTGATTGAATGGAGGATGGATTGGAGTGGGAAGAAAGTAGTAGTAGGAAAACCCAACAGCAAGCTATTACAATAATCTTGGTATGGGAAAATGAGGGTCTGCCTAGAATGATGATAGTGTTGAGAAAGGGATACCTAAGGGAGGTTGGGAGCCTGAAATATTAGGAGAATGGTGTTGCCTTCTACAGTAATAAAGATGGTAAGAGACATAAAATTTAGGGGTAAGTTAAGTGACCTAATGGACATCCAGTTCAAGAGGTCTGAGAATGGATGTGAAATTGGAGGTCAGAAGAGAGATCTGGCAAGATAAATAGATTTGAGAATCATAGGAATAAAGATGGAAATTAACAAATGCAGTAGTACAGAGAAAGCAGAGAAGAGGTCTGCAACAGGACCTTGAGGGACACCTACATTTAAAGAATGTGAGACCTGAAGGAGGATCCAGCAAAGAAGAGACAGAAAAATGATCAGATGAGTAAGATACAATACAGAGTAGTGAGTCCCAAAAACTAGAGAAAAGAGTATTAAGGAGGAGAGAAGGAGTCAGAGAGATCAAGGAAAATGAGACCTGAGGAAAAGAAACTTTGGATTTAGTAACTAAAATATCACTAGAAACTTTGGAGAGAACAATTCTGGAGGAATGATAAGGCCAAAAGCTGGATTGTAAATTTAGAAAAAAGTAAGGAGTGAGAAAGGAGCTTTTTCCAATTTAGCTACAAACGCTAAAGAGATTGCCTAATATTTAGCTGTGAGGGAAAGATCAAGTAAGGATTTATTTCAGAATAGGGAAATATGGTTACTTGTAGGCAATAGGGAATGAGCCAATAAAAAAGGGCATAAATATATCTATGTTTAATTGTAACCTGCTTGGGGGGAGGTGCAGAGAGAGGAATGAAAGGGGGGAAAAGAACACAGTAAAAAGTGCACAGCAGAGAACAAAAGAACAACTTACAAAGTAACAGAGAAAAGGACAGTCATGAATGTCATCTCTTCTAATATTATATATACTTTCTTGAAATGTAAATTTATTTTTACATATTTTGAATCCCCTCTAATATTCTGCTGAGCACATGCTAATGTTGGGGAAGTTATTTTCCTTTTCTGTCGATTTTTTTATTAATTTGCCTTTAGTTCAATAAAAAATGTGCCTTGCCATATATTTTTCCAATAATTAACTGGTGGTTGAACATTTACTAGCACACCACTGATGAGAGCCATTTCAGAACTATACTTACCTACAAGTAGGAACTTTGGGGATGATATTTTTCTCTAGATTGCCATCTACCTTAGGGAAAGATGGACAGTATGGGAAGTTAAACCAGACTCCCCATTCCTGGCTCACCAATCCACCAGGGTTCATAATAACTGACATTCTCCAGTATTCAAACCTGTTTCTGATCATTGTCTGGTTTCTGCAGCACTGATTTCTGATACTAGTCACTGTCAGTAGAAGCTTGGGCCACTGTAGCCAGAAATCCAGGAGACTGACTCCCTTAGTCATTTGCCACTCACTCACACAGTAAGGCAAGAAGTCTCAAAACAACTATAGTTTCCTCCCTCAAGAATAAAATAAGAAAAAGTAAATTGGGGACCCTGCACTATGTCCATCTATAAAGAGAGCTTATCACACAATAATAGCTAGAATTTAGGTTTGCAAAAATCTCTAAAAGCCCTAAGAAGTGAATGCAATTACTATTTTCAGGAAAGACTTCTGGGAAAATGGCATAGGAGGTCAGAAAATTCCAGCTCTCCAGATTTCCTCCACAAACAAAACAAAATTGCATCTCAAGGCAAGCATGAGAGGGGCAGAAATTAAGACTTGGGACAGAACTCTTTGAAAATTAGATTTGGGCAAAGAGAAGCCAGTGAAGTAAGAGACCTAGAAATAATAAAACAAAATATAATGAATGAATGAATAGAAGAGAATGTGAGACATCTCATAAAAAAACAGATTGGAAAACAGATCAAAAAGAAAAAATATAAGAATAATCATATTCTTATATGTAACTGACACAAGAATACAAAAAATAATCAAAGAAAATTGCCCTGAAGTAATAGAATAAGGGAAAAGTTGAAATAGAAAATAATTCACTGATCGATACCAGAACAAGATCCTGCAAGGAAAACATATAGGAACATCATTTCCAATTTTGAAAACCCCAGATCAAAAAGAAAATTATACAAGCAACAATAACAAAAATAAACAAAAATTCAAAAATGCTGTAACTATAATTAATTACACAAGACTTATCATCAAAAACAATAAAAGACCTCAAGTCCTGGAATATTGCATATTGACAATCAGAAGAATTAGAATTATGGCCAAAAAATATTATATCCAGCAAAATTAAATACTGAATGAAAAAAATGGACATTCAATGAACTGTAAAAGTTTCAGGACTTTGTTACAAATAAACTTGAATTCAATAGAAATTTTATGATGTAAGAGTCAACATCAAAGGCCTATTTTCAAGTGACACAAACTGTTTATGTTTTCTACATGAAAATATAAACCCTATCTCTAAGATTATCATTAGTGGGTAGTCCAAAAGATTGTGGTAGAACTGAGGATAATGTAATTTTAAAAAGCAAAACTATATAGGAAAAGGTAAAAACTGGTAGTTCTGAAATTCTACTCAAATCAGAACTGGGTTTAGAGAGAACTATATACACACACATATGTATATGTATAATACATATATATACACACAGATATCAAGAAGAGTATAGTATACTCCAAATTCTATTTAAAAAAAAATTAGAGGGGGAGGAAATAGGATAAGGCGAAGTTTAGAAAAGTGTATAGATTAATAGAAATGGGATAAGGTGTGTAGATTAATGAGAAAGGGATAAAAACAAGAAGGGAAAGGTGGTACAAGAGGATCCTGGAGGGATTCTTGGGACAGAATAGGGAGGAGGGGAAGGTTAACTAAATAAGTAATAATAGCAAGGCAAGTAAGCAGGTAGAATAAAAACAGAAGAGTTATCAGGGATAGGAAACAAAAGACAGTGCAGATAAATGTATGTCTATGTGTGTGTCTATGCATGCATTATGTAGGTCTCGTGTATATACATATGTATTTATGTATGGGTCTGTATGTGTATGCATATATAGTATATGTATGTATGTGTGTGTATACATGTATATGTATGTGTACATAAACATAAGTATATCCATACTTAACTATATAATTTGCTTAGGAGAGGTGGGGGGGAAGAAAAAGGGGAAAAGAATAAAGTAAAAGTATACAGCAGAGAATAAAAAAAAAAACTTTGAAGAAAGCAAAGATAGTTCTGAATATGTTTTATTATTATATACTTTTTAGAAATGGAAGTTTATTGTTTCATATTTTCAATCCTTTCATGTTCTGTGCACATGACAATTTTTTTATTTTTATTTTTTTCTATTTTCTACTTAAGTTTTAAAATAAGGACAATGACAGAGACCAAAGTCAGGTGATTTGTCCAGAGGCACAGAACTAATAAGTATCTAATCTGAATTTGAACTCAGATTTTCTTGATTCCAGATTCAGAGTTTTATTTACTATGACAACTCACTTCTACTATTGCATGATTTGTTATGTTTTCTCCATTGAGAATTTCAGAAAATCCCTCAGTCCAAACAGAAAAAAAAAAATAGTTGGTACATATATATTTGTTAAATTTCTAGCAAAGCAAAAATAATACTTACACAAATAAATATGCCATGTCATAAGGCCGCAGAACCAGGTAAGAATTTTTCCATTCCAAAAACCTTTGTAATATTTCATCTGGCTCCCCAGTTGTGGAAATCTTATTTTTATATGTCCACAATTCCAAAGATGACAATACAACTGTCATTTTAAATTGGGTAAACATCTAAAAATAAAAAAGATAACTATAGTTTGTTTTTTAGTTGCATTATGAATATGCTATGTCAGTCAATAAACACATTAATTGTAAACTATGTGCTAGGCACTGTGCTAAAGACTGGGGATACCAAAGAAGGCAAGAGGCAGTAAAGGAATTCACAGTTTAAACTACTACATACATTGGTTACTTAGTAAATGACTGTTGAATGGAATTTTACTGAACTGTGTTTGGATAGGGTCACACAATTAGTTTACATTTTGCCTTTGAGATGATTTATTATACAAGAGACCCACAATAAATCAATTTGATTCTAAAGTCAAAACAATGAATTTTGTTTATCACAAAAAGGGAAATAAACTTACTGCATTTATAAGACCAAGAATCTGGATGACTTTATTTGTTACAGCCTCAATGTCAGAGCCCATGTAATCAAACTGAAAAACAAAATCATGTTTACTATTTATTTAATAAATTTAAATGAATTTAAATTAAACATTTAATCTAAATAAATTTAAATTAAATTAATTTGTTAATAAAATTTTTAGACCTAAGCACAAATCATTAAAATTTTCCAATTTTCCAATTAAATTTAAATTCCAATTAAAATTAAAATTTATTCACTTACTATTTCTAACCTTGAAAATAATTAGATAAATTAACAGAAAAAAAGTAATAACAGAAGGAAATATGACCTCCAGATCTAATAAACAATTTCCAACACCTATGAATAAATACTGCAAGATAAAAAAGTGATTCAATATTTGATGAAATTAGGATCTTATGAAATTTGAGGAAAAATACGCAATCATAACAATATGTTCCTGAGTGGCTTGAAAAAGAAATAAGAATTATGAGAGCAAAATTTATGTCCTGCATAGCAAAAAATAATGCACAGAATAGAAAAACTTGAATTAACTTCACCAGAGAAACAAAAAAGAAAACAACAGATTAGGAATGCAAATTATACGTTAGTGAAGGATGATCTAGAAGAAGAAAAGATTAAAATAGATCTCCCTATACAAGCAAAATATACGGATTTCAAAGATAGAATGTATAGAAACAATCTAAGTATCAATGGCTTTCCAGAAGAACAAGACAAAATAAAAATAAAAAAACCTTAATACTAAGAAAATACTAAAAGGGAACTGTCAAGTTTCTGAATATAGAAAATGAAATTCCAATTGAAAGAATTCAGATTACTTCCAGGGAAAAAAACAAGGCTTCAAAGTCTAAGACACATAAAGGTTAAATTTAACAATTCAATTCAGAAACAAGTTCTGAGGCCAATCAGGAAAGAGTCCTTCAAATACAAAGAACATTCAAATAATAAAAGATTATTCTGCACCCAATAAAAAAAGGGGTAGGAATAGAATAATATATTCTGAAGAGCACTAGTGCTCAGATGCAGCCCACAGTCATCAATCCTGATGAATGTTCATTAATAAATAAGTTTGAAACATTTCTAGAAAGAAAACCAAATAACAGATTAGAGGCAACACAACTCTCAAAATTCCCCTCCAAACAACTCTAAAATAACTCCTCAAATCAAATTTGTAGTGGCAGAGACAAAAAGAGTTGACAAGAGAAGTTTTTGACACTGGGATAAAAACCTGTCTAAATCCCATACACAAAACAGCAGGAATGGCATCAGAAGTAGCAGATTCATTAACTCTTAGTCCAGCAAGTCAGCAAACTGGTCAGTAAGAAATTGAGAACCCTTTGCTGGTATCAGGTACATTTGGCACTGATTGGCAATTTTATTATCTATACACAATCCTGGGTCACAGTTCCAAGGAGCAAAGAAGTGCTAGGGCTCGTTCAAGGGAAACAAGTGCCTTGATTGCTGTTTACTGCAGAGAAAGTATTAGTGCTTGTGGCTGTAGGGGACCAGGGGTTCATTCTGGGTAAAGATCAGAATGCAGACCTGGAGATAAATGACCACATCTCTACCAGGATCACACCACCTTAGAAGCATGGAAAACTTTCAGCTCCCCAGAACTAACTCTGAAAACAGCACACAGAAAAGTCTGAAGCCGACAAATGAGCAAACAACTGAAAAAAAGAACCTGACCATAATAAGCTGCTATGGTGGCAAGAAAGACTAGGATATACATTCAGAAGAAGGCAACAGTGTGAAAAAGCTTAAAATAAAGGCTAATTCAAAGAAAAGGGATAATTAGAACCAATGACAATAAGAATGTCTAAAAGCATTTAAGAAAGATAAGAGTGCTAGAGGAAAAATTGAGAAAAGAAATGAGAGGGACACAAGAAAATAATGAAAAGACTATTAGGCTTGATAAAGAGAGGCACCAAGATACTAAAGAAAATTCACTGAAGAACTCCTTAAAAAATAGAATGGGTCAAATGGATAAAAGATAGAAAAGCTCGGAAAAATTAAAAATTAGAATGGAGTTACTGAAAGTCAATGATTTTATGAAATTTTAAGAAAAAATAAAGTCAAAAGAATGAAAAATGGAAGAAAATCAGAAAAACAACTGATCAGGGAAAGATATCAAATAGATCAAAATTAAAGAATTATTGCCATTACCAAAGCCATTATCGAAAAAGGGGCATAAACATCATCTTTCAAGAAATTATCAAGAAAAACTGCCCCAACATCTTAGATCTTTACTTAGATCTTTTAAGTAAAATAGAAATTGAAAGAACTCACTTATCTCCTGAAAAGAGATTCCAAAATGAAAATTCCCAGAAATTCTATATTCAAATTCCAGAGCAACAAGATCAAAGAGAAAATGCTTCAAGAAGCTAAAAGCAATTCAGATATTATGAAACTATAGTCAAAATCACAAAAACACAGCAGTTTCCATGGTAAAAGGTTTAAAATATGATACAGACACATGATGACTATCAAAAAAAAAAAAAAAAAAAAAAACATCCACCCGACAAAAATGAGTATAGTCTTTCAAGGAGAAAAAAATGAACATTTTTAGAAATAGAAGACTTTCAAGCATTTCTGATGAAAGAACCACCAGAGCTTTATAGAAAATTTGACATTCATACAGAAAACTCAAGAAAAGCACAAAAAAGTAAACAAAGTTCTCAATAAAATTAAACTGTTTGCATTCCTATATGGGAAAAGAATATAGATAATTTTTAAGAACTTTATCCTTACAAAGACAGTTAAAAAGAAGTTTACATAGACAGAGCATGGGTGTGAGTCAATTATTAGGTTGCAATGATTTCCAAAAAATGAATAAGTGAGAAAGAGATGCATTGAGAGAGGGGGAAAGGAAGAAGTAGAAAGAGAAAATTTTTTCTCACATAAAAAAGGTGCACAAGAAAGAACTTTCACAGTTGAGAGGGAAATGGGTTAGCTCCTGTGGTGGCCATTGCTTGACTCTCACTGTCATCAAAATTGGTTCAAAGAAAAAAATATAGAGAAAAATATATGGAAAAATAACTTACACAATATACAAATAAAAAGGGACAGGAATAAGATAAGAGAGAGTGATAAAAGGGAGGGCAAATTATGAATATGAATGGAATGATCTCATTCACAAAAACAGAAACAAATAGCAGAATCCAATTTTCTGTCTATAAAAGACACACTTAAAAAAAATAGAAAAACAGTTAAAATTAAGTTCTGGAGGAGAACTTTATGCTTCAGCTGAATTTTTTAAAAAGAATAGCAATCATGATCTCTGACAAAGCAAAAGCAAAAACAGACTTAAATAAAGAGATAATGAGGGAAACTACATTTTGCTAAAAAAGGTGCCAGAGGTAGTGAAGTAATATCAAATATTTTTTTCATTATTTCTGATAAAGACCTCATTTTTCAAATATATATTGAGTAAAATTTATGAAAATAAGAATCATTCTATCAATTGTTAAGTGGTCAAAGGATATAAATAAGCAGTTTTCAGAAGAAGATATTAAAGTACCTCTAGTCATATGAAAAAATGTTCTATATCACTTAGAGAAAGGCAAATTGAAATAGCTCTGAGATCCTCTGATACATGTAAGAAATGACAAATGTTGGAGATGAGGGAAAAATAGAAACACTAATTATGAACTTTGGTCGAATAATGAACTGGTTCAATCATGATGAAATAAAATTTGGAACTAGGCCCAAAGGGCTATAAAATTGTAGATAACCTTTGAACCAGTAAACTACTACTAAGTCTGATCTGTATCCCAGAGATCAAAAAAAAGGAAAAGGACCTATATGTTCAAAAATATTTGTAGCCACGATACAAAAAACATCAAGATGATGCACATTAATTGAGTAATAGCTGGAAAAGTTGTGGCATATGATTGTGATCGAGTACTATTGTGTTGGGAAATGATGAGGGAAATGGTTTCAAAAAAATTTGGCAAGATCTATATGAACTTTTGTAAAGTGAAATGAGAAGAACTGATATAGCACTGTTATTACTGTGCACAGTAATAACAATGTTTTAATGATAATCTGTAGTGTGCTTTCTAGAGCCCCCAAATTGGGGTGACAAAATGTATAGTCTGGACTAGCTTTCTAGAGGACCTTGGGACCAGTCCGAGTCCAGGAGACCCATGAAGATGGTCAAAGATGGAATTCATTTATTTCAAGTCCTCTAAGCCCTTAAATACCTTAATATGATTACATCACTATAGCACACTGCACAGGTGCTAACTATAAGCACCCTGCTATTGATATATAAATTCCTCTTACTGTAAGTATCCCTTGCTTCATGTAGAACACAGATGATCACGCCCTCCATGACTTCTCAGGAAGCCTGAGAGCCCTTAGGGGAGATGGGGAGCCAAACCAGACATCAGCAGGTTCCCTCTGGGCTGAAGGGTACCAGAGTTCCCCCACTATCTACTGCCCTCTACAATAAAACTATGAAAGACCTGGCTACTCTGATCAATACAATGGTCCAAGATAATTCTAAGAATTCATGGAGTTGGCTAATCAGGACTAAGGCCACTATGAGGTACTCTCACCTTCCTCATAGTATCTTCTCTTTAATAGTGTCTTTCTCCTTACTATAGCTAACTCTGGTTAGTCCACTAAATTCCTCTATGGATTTAAGTTGTCAGTCAATGGTATATTCCTTTCCTTGGTAATCCAAAGGCTCTCCCCATCTATTTCATATTTATCACTCCTGGTACCAATTTTTCCTCTTCATTTTGCATGTAACCTATTCTCCTAAATAAATAAATTCTCCCTTTTGGCCGAACAGTTAAGTAGTAAACAGGAGATATGATAGACAGAACCTACTGATATCACACCTTACAGGTGAATGCTTCTTAATGTGACATGACATTGGGGGGTGGGGGGGGGGAGCAGGAAGATAGAAGTGAAAGATGGCACTGGGGTTCAATCAAGAACCAATGAGGGGAAGACCATGCCTATGAGTCCCAGAAAGAAAAGAACCTACAGAGCAGTAGATGTGGAAGAGGAAGGAAAGATTTAAAAGAGAAGGAAAGAAAGGGACTTTATTTTGGAAATAGGAAAGGTTCCATTGATGAATTGCTCCTATGAAGGAAAGGAAATGAGAATGTTACACTGGATAAGGAATGGGGGATTTGATGCCTAAAAAGTCTGCTTGTCCTAGAAAGGGGAGAGGTAGATATGCTCCTGTGGGTAATTGGCACCTGGAGGAACAGGACAGCATGGACAGACCCAAGGGGACGAGTACTAGGTAAATGTTGAGGGAGGGGAGGAAGAGGAGTAGATAGGAGAATATAGATCAGAGAGGGGAGGAATGGGGAAGAAATCCATCAATGGGTAGTATCCTTTGAAATCAGCAATAAATAGCCATTGTTTTAAGAGTAAGACATGATAGAAAAGGGAATAAATGGACTAAGCCTTACAAGGCAGTGGTAGAAAGTACCTAAATGGGAGAGCCTAGAATGGATACCTTAGAACTTTGATAGTATGAAAAATACACAGATAATAAAGACCAAATGATTATAGGAATCATGAGTTAGAGAATAAGGGTCTAGAGTAAACAGAAAGAAAAGATAAGATAATGAAGAAAGTGAAAAATCCCTTTTGGAAAGAGGCAATCTCAGAAAAGGAAATAGATTTAGGTGTAAAAAAAAAAAAAAAAAAAAAAAAAAGACAAAAATTCCTGGACATGATTAATTTACAGAAGGACTCTATCAAACCTTGAAAAAACAATTAGTACCAATATTTCACAAATTAATTCAAAAATTGAGAAGGATTTTTTATGATATATAATCCTAACATATATACATATAATATAGTCCTAATGCCTACACTAAGTAAAGAGAAAAAAAGGAAAACTATAGACCAACATCATTTGAGAACACTTAAAAAAAAATACTACCAAAAATATTACAGTTCTCTATATCCAAGGAATCATTATTTTTCAATGTTTTAATTTTTTTAATTTTTTAGTTCCAAATTCTATCCCTCTCTATATTTCCCCTTTCTGAGATTGTAAGCATAATAGTCATACATATGCAATTATGTAAAACATTTCCATATTAGCAATTTTTATACCACCAAAAAATTGAAATGAAAAATAATATGCTTCAATCTGTATTCAAACAGTATCAGTTTTTTCTCTAAAGGAAGATAGTATTCTTCATCATTAATCTTTTCTGATTGCCTTGCATAACTGTATTACTTAAAATAGCTAAATCATTCATAATTCTTCATTAAACAATATAGCTGTAACTATATATAATGTTTTTCCACTTCTGTTCATTATCCATCAGTTCATGTAAATCTTTCCAGGTTTTTCTAAAATCATCTTGCTTATCCCTTACAATCATTATGCCACAGCTTGTTTAACATTCTTCAACTGATGGACATACCTTGGATTTCCAATTCTTAAAAACCATAAAAAGAGATGCTATAAATATTTTTGTACAAATAGATCCTTTTCCTTTTTTAGATGTTTTTGGGATATAGACCTAGTATGGATAATGTTAGATCAGTTTTGTAATTTTTTTAGGCACAGTTCCAAATTGCTCTTCAGAATGGCTGATCAGTTCACAACTCCCACCAACAATGCATTAGTGTCCCAGTTTTTTACATCCTCTCCAATATTCAACATTTTCCTTTTTTTCATATTAGCCAATCTGATAGGTGTGAGATGGTGCCTCAGAATAGTTTTAATTTGTATTCCTTCAATCAATACCTACTTAGAGCATTTTATGACTATAGATAGCTTTGAAGAAATCCATCATTATGATCAAGTAGATCCTATACAAGGATAGTTCAACAGTAGAAAAACAATCATTAGGATAATTAATTATATTATTATATAGTTCAAAAACATACAAAATAATGCAATCATCTAAAAAGAAGAAGGCTTTAACAAAGTATAACACTTTATATACTATAAATCCTACAATGGATAAGCATACATAAACCTTTTTTAATATCATAGAAAATATCTATCTAAAAACAAAAACATCATATAAAATGGGGGGGTTCACTGAAATGTTTTACAATATAAGTGAAAGTAAAGCAAAGATGCTTACTTTCTTCAATATTATTTGATACAGTTCTGAAAATGCTAGAAATAACATTAAGAACAAGGAATTAAAGAAATAAAGGAAGTTAAGGAGTAGATAAAAGGAAGGAAGAGATAAAACTGTCCCTGTTTACTGATGATATGAAGATTTACTTGAAAAATCCCAAGGAATCAGCAAAGAATTACACAACTAATAATAGATTCAGTAAGCTGCAGGCTACGAAATAAATGAACAGCAATTCTAGATAATAATAAAACAAAAGCAATAAGAAGGAAAATTCTATTTCAAATAAATACAAAATGAATAAAATATCTGTGGATCAACCTCCCACAATATATTCTAAATATATATATGTGTGTGTGTGTGTGTGTGTGTGTGTGTGTATAAAACCTTAGTATGAAGAGATTGTACTATTAAAAAATTAGAAGAGAAAAAGATCATGTATATCTCACATCAGTAAGAGATATATTCTTAATCAAACAAAAAATAAGGATAATTACAAAGGACAGACAATATTAATGCATCTAAGACAAGAAGGGAAGTAGTTAAATAAGGAAAATAAATCAAATTCCTCTGATAAGGATTTGGTATCCAAGATATATAAACAATTAATGAATATGTATACATATATATATATATATATATATATATATATATATATATTTATATATGAGACTAATAGCTATTCCCAATAGATCCGTGGTCAAAGAATCAGTTCTCAGAAGAAAAAAGTTAAAAGTATTCACAACTATGTAGGGAAAAAAAGTGCTCCAATTCACTAATAATAAGAAAAATGCACATCCAAACAACTCTTGAGGTTTCACTTACATCTCATAAACTGGCAAAAATGACCCAAAAAAGGCAACCACATTGTTGGAGTAGTTGTGAGAAAACAGGCACACTAATATATTGTTAATGAGCTATGATATGGTACAACTATTTTGGAAAGCAATTTGAAATCATGCAAATAAAGTGGCTAAAATGTCCATATCCTTTAAACAAGAGACTCTATTACTGGGTTTATACTATAAGAAAGCCATTGATTAAAAAAAAAAAAAGTCTTCATGTACTCCAATACTTTTTGAGATAGCTAAGAATTGGAAATAAACTAAATGGGCATCAATTGTTGTTCAGACATTTTTTAGTCATCTTAAGGAAAATGGACTATTTAAAAAAGAAAGATCTGAAATAAGTAAACTGATTAAAAAAGAAATGGTGAGATTAACATTCAGGAAGAAAATAATGAAAGTATAACATAAAAAGGCAGACTGGTTTAGTACAAGGCTGTACGATCAAATCAAAGAGGATCAAATCAAAAAGAAGAGAGCAACAGAAAAGAGGGAGATGAAATCCAAGATAACTGCAATTTTTTTTATGAGGCAGGGAGGACAGAAAGGAAAAAACATTTATTAAGAGATCATGCTAAGCATTTTACAAACTATCTCATGTGATCCTCACAAGCCGAGAGGTAGGTGTTATTTATTATCGCCATTTCATTAATGAGGAAATTAAGTCAAGCAGAGGTAAGGTAACTTACCCAAGATTACACAGTCAATGCTTGAAGTCAAATTTTAACTCATCTCCTTGATTTCAGTCCTGGCACTACCCACTATGCTACTTCCACTGCCTCCACTGTAAAATGTTACAAATCATAGAACATAGCTCTAATGCTGAATATGTAACCTTTGCTTTGCCTGCAAGAGCTTCAGTTTGTTATTATTGTTTACCATGATCATGGTACTAAGAGTTGGGGATAGAAGGAAAAAGCAATTTAAAAAGTCCCCATACTCTTAATTACATAGCTTACATAGGAATGGGGAAGTTAACAGTTTTATAAATAAATATATATAAAATACTTTCTAAGTATATACTGGAAAATGTAGATAAAGCAAAAAAAGTAATACAAATTCCATCAAGTGGGAGATAGAATTAATTATTAGAGTGGCCAACAAGACACATAGATACAAAATAATTTCTAAGCTTACATTGGGAAATGTAAATAATGCAAAAAAACCCTAAATATATCAATAAAAAGTAATACAATTTCTATTAAGTGGAAGGTACAATTAGTTATTAGATCAAGATTAGATTAGTGGTCAAAAGGATACAAGTTCAGAGCTTAAAGGGATCACATAAATTGTTTACTCCAAGTCACAGGATAGCATTTAGAGTTTCCACTAAAGAAGCTTGGAAGTGGATAGTAGCTGTATGTATGGCTCATCAATTGCTCTAAGCTGGGGGAAGGAAAAGTGTCAGAAAGGATTGCTACTTTTGGAATGATAATAGTGTAGCTAATAAGAAGAGAAAAGCCTGGAAAGTGGGTGGGATTGAACAGATAAAAGAATTTTTTTGTGTGATAAAGACACCCAAATCTATTCTTCTCTGCCTCATAAGCTTGTGTTCCTCACCTCCTTTTCTACTGTAAGAGACTAAGTATAGCCTTTAAATTTTTCACCCTCTAAATTTTCAATGCCTAGATTACCTTTAATGTTAGTCCTTAATGTTCATTTTCAATAATTTTGCCTAGATAAAAATTTTAGAGGAGTTAGAAGAGTGGAAGGAGCCCACCTAAAAATGTAAACACATAACCATTTAAGATTAAAGAAATAAAGACATACCAAACCTTTGTCCAAGACAATATGAATTTCCACATACTGAGGTGATAGCTTTGGACCAAATGATCTTATCTAGGAAAAATAAGAAATTATTAAGAAATTTCATAATTTTATATACATTGGAGCAAAGTAACATACTGACAATATTAATGATGAGTGGAAGGAAAGGGAAGAGAAATTTTAAAACTAAAACTGCACCATGTCTTTGGGAACACCTTGTCTTGTAATTAGTTCCTTGCCATGTTTAACACACAAGTTCTTTTGGAGAAGTACCCACATTTCTAAAAAATGCTTTATAAATTCATTCTCTTACAACTTTAATTGTTCCTTGTTCTGTGGCCTAGATTTGAAATATTTCAAGGTTCATGGGTTCATCAACATTTCCTCAACTAATAATGTAGGTGTATTATATCCTCTGATACTCAGAAAACAGACATGGTTTCTGTTTCTGAACCCACCTTCAAAAGCTTACTTGCATGGCCAAACCTATCAGACCTTTGGCTCCATTCCTATAGCTTTTGAGAATTTAGGGTCCCCCTCTTATGATACAGTGAGATATGAAGCAAGATTTTAAAATAAGTTTATTTTCATAACAGGAAGATAATATGCATTTGCTCTACAATTAGGCAGTGTCATTTAGGTAAAGAGACTGAATATCACACATTTGTCTGAGTCAAATTTCCACTCGGATTCCATAAAAGAAATCTATTTTATGTAGTAACAATTCCCAAGTGGCACCAGAAAAAAAGCCAAGAACCACAATTTAATCAGATCATCAAGGTTTTTAAAAGAAACTATTCTATGAGATTAGGGCTTCTTACCTCCTCATTAAGAGTCTGAAATATGTTCAAATTCAATCACTACCATTCTCCAGGTTATTATACATATTAGAAATGGCTTATATTGTGGCATTAATTTGGAATGAAGGATGTGGAAGATGGCTTATTTTGCTTGCAAAGTACCATGGGAAAACTGTACTCATAATGTGTGAATTATCCTGTCATTCAAGTTAAAAGGACAATTTTTATAAATAAGGCTCATAATGTAGGTTTCCCTTTATTTCTCATCCCCTAATTGCAACACCCATATCAACTTCCCATTTGAAAGGCCAGGCAAGTTTAATGAGATAACGTTTAGTAAGGTAGCATGAAAAATGAATCTATATTCAGGATAATAAAGTTACAGTTAGAACTAGATAGTTTCTAAGATCCCTTGTAACTCAAATTCTGTGACTTTGCAGTAAAATAGGTAACATACTCCCAGAGAGAAAAAAATGGAAATGGCTGGTATGTACAAAAATATTTATAGCAACATTGTTGTAGCAAAGCTCTAAAAGAAAAGCAGTTGCCAATCACTTGGAGAATAGTTGGAAAAATTATGATACTTGAATGCAACAGAATATTATTTTATGTTATGGGCCAGAACTCTGTACTTTAAACAAGGATTCTTACAAGGTGTTAAGTCAGTGGAATTGATGAGACAATGTTATCTAGTTTAGCATGGTAATTAACAGTTCTCTTAAGTTCAGTATGATTGATTTAATCTTACAACAAATAATAGTTTCCTAGTGATATAATGACTGGTTTATACTCAGTGTAGAATATAAGCTGGGACAAACTCAGCCCGTGGGGAGTCAAGATTCACTCACTTCATCTCATACCACTGTGATGGCAGGCTCTCCTCCTGCACTTCCCCCACTGAGACCAAGACCAGTCTGAAAGGCCCCAGGCAAGGAAAGTAAATTGTGAAGGAGAAAATAAAGAATTTGGACTTTAACATTTGGCTATTCTTGTGGTGATTAATCTGCTGAAAGGAAGACTGCTCCTAGACCTCCAGAAAACCAACAAGAACGTTACAATTGTACTATAAGGAATGATAAGAAAGAATGGATTCAGAAGAATCTTACAAGATATCATTCTAGCTAGCTAGACTATGGTGCTTTAAGGTTTGCAAAGCACTTTACAAATATTTCATTTTATCATCACAACTCTTATTAAAAGAGCTACTTTTATTGTCCCCATTTTACATATGGGGAAAGTAAGTCAGACATAAGAGACTTGACCAATATCATTTAATTTGCTATGGGTATGAGACTAAATTTGAACTCAGGTCTTGTAGATTCCAGGTCCAGTAAACTATACACTATGTGACATAGCTACCTGTATTGATTCTTAGATAAACTGAAGTAGCATGCAGTGAACAGCACCAAAAGAACTTTTTATACAATCACAATGACATTGTAAGGGAAAATAACTTGGAATTCTGATCAATGAAATAACCAGGCATTATTCTAGAAGAAAATTTTTCCAGAATCTTGGGAAGAAAGGTCATGAACTATAAGAATAGAATGAAACATTAATTCTAGACACAAGTATTACAGCAGAAAATTTGTTTTGTTGACTATATTTTGTTACACTTTGTTAAAAGGGTGGGGGGGAGTGATAGTAATTCGAATGTAGGGAATTTTGGATATATTATGGTTTTTGTGTTGTTCTGCCCATGTAGGTTATGTGTGTCTAGACAAGCCTATCTAGAATGGTTCACATTAGAGTAGATCTCTCTAGAGTCTCCCTCTTTCCTTCTCCAAAGAAGATTGATTTCTCCTAGAAGAAAGGCAGGAAGTTGGCGCCACAACCTTGGCCAGTCTGCTCTCCTCAGAGAGAGAGCTATTAGACTAGAATTATACCTATTTGATCCCTTAAATATGTCAGTCTAGGGGTAATTGTCACTCTTGACTGCTAATCTTTAACGTAAAAGTTTCCCATGTTATATGTCTAAGGTACCTTTTCATCAAGTGCCCAGTTCTACAATGAATACATGAAGCAAATAGAAAACAAACCTCATTTATGCAAGTTGATAGCAAAGCAAAAATGAGAATAAGTATACCTTGGAGAATTTACACGCAGACAGCAAATGAACTATACTACTGGGAACATAGAGAGTTTCAGATTTCGCCCAGAAGGAAATTCCCCTAATCTCTAATATAGTAACTTGAGGATAAGGAAATGACTGAGGTTGTGCTCTTCTTTATCTCAGCATCTCTCGATCTTCCTCTTCCTTCTAGGATGTAAAGACAGTCTGGAATGACATGTCTTCTCTCTTAAGGCTGGAAATCAGATGATCAGGATCTCTCTTTTTTCAATTTCACACAACTCTGGCCCCCTCCCTTTCTAGATGTTCACCAACCTTCTTTTTACTGATCCACTTTAGAATTAGTCTGACTTTTTTTTTTTAATCAAGACATTTGCCCTCTCCATTTGTATAGTATTTCTCCCTTTTCCCGTGATTTTCCAAATACTCCTTACAATTGTTGTTCAGTTGTTTCAGTCATATCTGACATTTTATGACCTCATTTGAGATTTTCTTGTCAAAGTTACTAGATTAGTTTACCATTTCCTTCTCCGTCTCATTTTGTAGGTGAGGAAACTGAGGCAAAGAGAGTTAAGTGATTTGCTCAGGGTCACATATAAGTTACTATGGCTTTCAAAATGTTGGCATTCTTCCTGTCTGGTGTCTTCTTTTATTTTTTGCCTTTGTGTTGTCTTCATTTCTGAATACATAACTTTCCCTCCTCCTAGCAACTGCTTTCCCCTGCTTTCAATCCCCTTTAATAAAGATTTTAAAAGAAGAAAAAGTGCAGACCAAACCAAACCACAAATAAGTCTAAGGATCCTGATGGTTAGGCTATAATAACAATGGGAAAGCTCCTTCATTTGTTTATGTATTCTTTCCCTGATTTCTTTTTTATTAGCTAGGATAAATGAGTTTCTTTGTCATTTTCTATATATATATTCATTGTGGAATTGGTATTTGGTGGAAAAGGAATCAAGCTTTAAACATAAAGCATGGGATCACCCTTACTAATAAGTAGCAGTCAGAAATTTAGATTGAAACTTAAAGTTACTTCCCCTAAATTAGCAATACTTAACTGAGCAGATAAATATAGTAACGTTAATTCTAGTCAAGATACTCCCTTTCTCTGAGAAGCACAAAATGGCCAGCCTCTGGCTCCAACCTCCAGCTTTTCTAAGTGGCTAGAATTAAAGTCTCTAATGTAGGAGAGGGGAAGTTGCTCAAAATGTCTCTTCTTTCCTCCCTTTCAGCCACATTGAGACAAGTCATAATACACAGATACAGAATCTGAAGCTAAGAAAGGGGGAATGTCTAGTCTAATCAAACATTGCTCATAAATGTTAAGACTTAAACCTAAGCCCTATTACTAAATCAATATATAAATTATTCCTTTTAATGAAATTCTGTCAGTGAATTATTTGAAATGATCCTTTTTGGCCCTGGAGAAACTTACTAACTGAAAATAAATCACATCCATTTAAACTATTTAGGAAAACATTTTAAAGAAAACTGGGCCATCAATTATCCCTCCCTCCTCTTCTCCCTAACCCATTCCTTTTTGTCCATCTATCTTGCTCCACCCCACCCCCCACCCCCCGCTAAAAAACATCCTTTTTCAATTCTAAAATTTGGAAGAGGCAGCATGACAGTAGAAAGAACGCTAAGTTTAGAGTCCACAGAGGCTGAGTTCAAACTATTTATGATATGACGGTAAGCAATCTCTCTGAGTTCTAATTTCCTTCACTTTGGAAATATTACCCATATCACCTACCTCACAGAGGTGTGAGGATCAAATGATATAATATAAACAACACATTTTGTAAAGCACTAAAAATGCCACCTATTGTTAAGAAGCAAATAATTAACTAAATGATTATGATAACTAACATACTAGTTTAACGTCCAATTTATGATTTCTGTACAGTTGGATCTGTATTACATGCCATTTTGACTTGTTTACCCAACAGTCCATGAAAGCCCTCTACCAAGAAAAAGAGTTCTTAGTATGGGAATAAGATTTCAGGGAGTCTTTAAACTTAGATTAAAAAAAATTGTATCATTATTTTCACTAACGTCTAACTGAAATTTACCATTTTCTTCAAATATTTAAAAACGTTGTTCTGAGAAGTTTTTAATTTTCACCTGACTGCTAAAGGGATACATGACTGAAAATTTAAAAAAAGTTAAGAACCTCAGATTTACAATATGGCATAATATGTTGAAGCCTTCATATAATCAATGCCTAATAATATATTTATGCTGATTTTATAAATGCTACTATTTAAATTACTTTGGAGGTTTGTAGTTGTTGAATCTGCTTTTATTATATATTGCTAGACATTTATGATGATTTGACTCCTAATCCTTAGTTTGGAATGAAATCTTCTATGTTATTTTCATAAAAATCCTCTTTATGACTGTATTCCCAGAAATGTGTTATGATTTTTTTTAAAAAATGACACCTGAGTTCACATTGAACACAGCACTGTATTAGATGGGCAATTTAAAAACAGGACCAAAAAAATGCTCCACTCTGGGAGCTTACAAATGGCAGAACCATGAAGTCGCCGCTTCCTTAGTTAGTAATGATTAGAATAAAGGGGAATATAAAGGTACATCGGTCACAAATAAAGTGACTTACAGGCTAGATTTCAAAAAAAAAAAAAAATTCCACAGCACTCTAGTTAATTCTAATAATCATTTTAAGTAGATGAGTAATAAAACCTTTGGAAATGATAAAATTTAAACTCACTTCACCACTAGACTCAATTCTATACTCCAAGTCCTCCGATTCCAAATGTGTATTATTTTCTGCTAAAACAGCAAGATCTGTGTTTTCACTTCTTAATCGATAAATAAGATGCTGAAATCCACCTGCAGACCCAAGGGGCTCAATTCCATAAGTAACATTTTGAAATTGCAGTAATCCTCTGAAAAATAAATGAAGTTTAAAAACAGGAAATTTATTTTATTTTTATTATAGAATTCTGATATATTCTCAGATGACAAATATTCAGGAAATATTTATTATATCTATTTTATACCAAGTCCTATGTTAAGAGGATACAAACACAATGATTTTTTTAAATCCTATTCAAAAGTAGGAATTACATTCTAACAGAAGAAACAATGACATCTTTAAGTATATACAAAATAAGTATTAAAAATGACAAATGCAAATAAAAACAAAATAATTACAAAATAGTTAGAGAGTATATTGTTTATCAAATAAAAGGATTGAATTTGATACCCTCTGAGATCCCTTCTAGCACTAGAATATGAGATATTAAAGGAATCACAGAAGCTTAAAAGATTCTCAGAAAATATTATGCAAGAGATTAAGCCCTTATGGTATGATGTTTGTGTCCAAAGGAATATGTGGAAGAAGTCAGTTAATAGTCCCAAATATATTCCATTTCTTCCTCTAGTACAGACAGCTCTCCTCTTCTCTAGACCATGGGGATATTCATAACCTTCTAAAGTTAGAACCAGAAGGTGCAGAGAGCTCCACAAAAGATAGTGTGTACTGGGAAGCCTCTTCTGCCTTAGGAGAGCAAAGAAATTATATCAAAGGGACAATTGAAACATATACTTTTGCATTAAATCAGTTCTCTATTTCTCTAAAATTCAGAAAATGGGCATGAATTTTTCAATCAATGGATTCTTGGATGGTTTCATAGAGGTCAGGTGAACCTTTTTGCCCTAAGAGTTATAAGAATGGGTCGAGGATGGCCTTTGGAAGTCTGATAAAGTTCAGATATTCCACTAGTAAATAAACTGACAATCTGAAAACAGATGAGAAAATCTTATCCAGGTTTTCATACTGCAATCACTACCACATCTCCACACATATATCTACTTAAACATAGCAAATTCATTATGATCAAACATTGTAAATTTGTTTTTTGTAATCAGCTACATATAAAAAAGAACCTGAGTCCAGAACAGGCATGGAGCGTGACAACCGAATTTGGAAAACCTGCAACATATCCTTGGTAGTTACAATATTTCTGGAGGGAAAAAAAAAAAAAAAAAAAAAACATAGGTTATTTGGGAACTAGTTCTATCCAACTCTTTCATGTTTTCTTAGGGCCTTTCACAATTGTTTTTATATTTTAAAAAAGGTTATAACTAGCCTAGCTATGATCCCCTAAAATCAAAGGAACTCCCATAGTTTTACATGGGCTATTAGTATTATCTCCTTAGAAATTAAGAATTATTCCTTTCTAAATGGCCTTGGGGATTCTATTCTATTTCCCATTTCCAGAGTGAGTCATCCATATCATATTTCTCAGGAAAAAATTCTATTGCACTAATATGCATTATTATACATAATATAATTTAAAGATTCTTGGCTTACTCACTAAATGCAGGATGGCAAGGTTAACAAATAAACATGGCTTTTCAGCTCCAACTTGTTTGAACTCCAAGATGAAACTGGGGAAAATGACTGAAAGTATCTGTTCAGATTAGGAACACAGTGATATAATAGAAAGAACACTAAGCTTAAAATTTTCAGTGACTTCAAATTTTAAACTCTGAAACTTACTGTCTATCTGACCTGAGGTAAATTATAATCTCTAAGCTGAAATTTTCTTTACTATAAAGTGGGAGCATATTTATTTTACCTATGCCACAGTTACAGCAGTAAAGATTAGGTAACCATATGTCATTAAACTTATACTATTCCAATCCAAAGGCATTTACATCATTCCAAAGTAATCATCTCATCTCTGCTCCAGTGTCATGGAACTAATCTATGCATTTTTAAAAAAACATTTGAAAATCTCCTTCTATCTTGAACCAAAATCTCTTTCCCTATAACTTCTAAACACTCACTAGTCTTGGTTCTCTGTAGGTAGAACAAAAAGAATAGTTTCAATTCTTCCACAAAACAAGTATTTCAAAACAGCAGTTAAGTCTCTACTACATCTTTTTTTCGAAAGTTAAAAAAAGGAGGCAGTGCAGTATAGTGGAAAAATTACTAGTTTTTGAGTTGGGATACCTGAGTTCAAATGCTATCCCTAATTCTTACTATCAGTGTCACCTTAGGCAAAGTTCTTGGCACTTTCTTCACGATTAAAAATAAGGTTAGATTACATGACCTCTAACATCCCTTGTAGTTCTACCTTTCTGCAAAGTTATGATTTCATAAACTCTGTGATATAAGTGATAGAAATATCCCTGCATTATTACAAGGAAACTAAAAGTTCAGAAGTTATACAAATTACTTGTAATATCACATGACTGGTTAAATTGTAGAATTGAAGTCAAACTTTAACTTATCTACATCTAGGGGTCAGTTTGCTTTCTAATAAACCATGAAATAACTGAGTGGGTAGAAGGAATGATCCCAATGGTACAAACATGGACCAAGTCAAGGAAATGGGACTTTCCCTCTGAGAATCCTAGCAATCCACAAAGAAGAGGAAATAGAATAGAAAAATCTCTTGGAAATATACCAGGATCAAGTTTGAAAACCAACTGATTGTCCAATAGCTCATTTCTGCATAAAATGTATATTCCTCTGTGTGTGTGTATGTGTGTGTGTGTGTGTGTGTGTATATACACACAATGTGTATGCACACACACATATATACTCCAGAGAAACTGCTGCCTCATATGGGGAACATAAATGTTATTTTTTACAATTATTATTATTACCATAATATAGTTCTAATATAGTAATACTATAATTCTATAATATAGAATTATAAACTCCTCAACTTATAAAATACTAGGAAAAAGACTCACTCCTCCAGGCTATATGAAAAAGATGTGAAATTTCTGTAATACTAGTTAAGTAATCATCATTTTTAGGTAAAATAAATCTTTCTTAATTGTTCTTTGATCCCTCTTTATTATTAATTTATTATTAATGAATGTGAATTCTAAACAGATTTCTGCTGCACCTTCAAATAAACTTGAATTCATATCTTTTAATTCTATAACCAGGCAGTAGTAAGAATTCTTTAAAATTTAGAACTGTAGAAATAAGGCAAATTTTTTTAAAAAATAAGTATTATCCTTAAGTTTTCAAAATTTCATTAAGGGACAGAATAAATACAACAAATTTTGGGAGGAAAAAAACATGCTGGAGTGGCTAGGTGGTGCAGTGGACTTGAGCACCAGCCCTGAAGTCAGCAGGACCTGAGTTCAAGTCTGGTCTCAGACACTTAAGACTTCCTAGCTATCGACCCTAGACAAGTCACTTAACTTAATCCCAACTGCCTCAGAAGGAAAAGAAACAGCTTTTTAAAAATATGGACCATTTAGGAATTAAAAGCGAAGTATGACACATGCTAATAATTGCAAAAAATTGTCATTTTCTTCACTGATTTACTGAGGAATAAAGATCTAGCTAATTTGTTGTACTTCTGTGAACAATCTGATTCTATATATTTGAAATTTGGGAAAATACTGCCAACTTTTGTTATTTGTATTTCAATTCTAACCTAGTAGAAACTCCTCTTTGAAAAAGTCAAAATAATATTTTACTTTTATCATCTTTTTTCATATTTATATTTCTAGCACTCAATGCATAATAAATTTGTGAATTAATCTTGAAGTAGTTTTCATTATCAGATCTCTATTTTATTTCCTAAAGAAAAAAATATATATTTCTCTTTCTTGAAAGTAGTGTATATCACATCCCACTGTCACATACCAAAGTCTCTGGAATTAAGGATATTGTCCTGAAAACAAGCAATGTAGTTTTGCAATTTTTGTAAAAACTGGAAGATTTTCTTGAAACTCAGATAATGCCCCCACAGAAAATAAAAAGTTTATTATAAATTATAAATTCTCCCTTCATTATTTTCAATGTTCATTGTACTCATTCATATTCCCCTCTCCTATCTATTATTCCGTAAGACTTAGGTGTTAACAAAGATAAAGAAAGCACAGAAGAAAATCAAGTACACATGTGACTAAGTTATTAAATAATACTAACCATCTATAGAATAATGCATTCGTCTGACAGACTAATTTAGGGATGTGGAGTGTCATTTAGAATTGAGCAAGAATGAGGTCTTTTTTTTCAAAATGTCACCCATAGTAAACTTACCACTATTGTAGAGGAAATTAAAGAAATAATTAGGAGGTATTTTGCTCAAGTGTATGCCAATAAATCTGACAATCTAACTGAAATAGATGAATATTCATAAAAATATAAATTTCCCAGATTAACAGAAGAGGAAATAAAATACTTAAGTAACTCCATTTTAGAAAAACAAGTTGAACAAGCCATCAATGAACTCCCTAAGAAAAACTCTCCAGGGCCAGATGGATTTACAAGTGAATTTTACCAAATATTTAAAGAACAATTAATCATATATAAACTATTTGGAAAAATAGAAGATGAAGTTTTATCAAATTTCTTTTACGACCCAAATATGGTAATGAAGAAAATTATTGACCAATTTCCCTAATGAATAATGATACAAAAAAATCAAAATACTAAAAAGAATGCAGAAATTTATTACTAGGATATATCTATTACATATATGTATACATATACATATATACATACATTAACATATTCATTATGATCAAGTGGGATTTATACCAAAAATGCAGGGCTGGTTCAATGTCAGTAAAATCGTCACCACAATTGACCATAACAAAACAACTGACCAAATAACAAAACTAACAAAAATCATATGATATCTCAATAGATGCAGAAAAAGCTTTTAACAAAATACAGCACCAGTTCCTATATTAAAAAAAACTAGAAAACATGAATAAATGGAGTTTTTTTTAAATGATAAGCAGTAAACAATTATATATAATTGACATAAGCTAGAAGCATTCCCAGTAAGATCAGGGTGAAACAAATATACTTGTCACCACTTTTATTTAATATTGCAGTAGAAATAGCTTTAGCAATAAGATAAGAAAAAGAATTTGAAGAAATTAGAGTAGGCATAGAGGGAACAAAACTATCACTCTTTGCAGATGATATTACTGTATAGTTAGAAAATCCTAGAGAAATGAAGGATACAAAATAATCCCATATAAATCATCAGCATATTTATATATTGTGATGACCACGTTAGCACCCTGGATGCTTTAGAATCAGCTGGAGTCAGAATCAGCAAAAGTCCTTGATCTTTATTCTTTGTGGACGTGAATGGAATGGTGATATGAAGTGAGAGCAATCACAACACAAATCCAGGAGTGACTTTGGCGCTTTCACTCCACCGCCTAAATCCTCCACTCCTATACAACAGATCTCCTATACAACAGATCAAACATGCACAGAGTAGTGGGCAGGACCATTCTTTCTCCAAGCATATACTGATAGAGTATTGTCCAATTGATAATTAGCCTTAAGTGCTCGGACCTCAGTGCATCTGCTCAGTTTCAGCCCATTACATCTCCCACTTTCTTTTGTTTTAGAACACAGGTGTGCAGTTTCAGTCAATTACAATATGTGTGTGTGTGTGTGTGTGTGTGTGTGTGTGTGTGTGTGTGTGTGTGTAAAAAAGCTCAGGAGCAAGAGCTAGAAAGAGAAATCCCATTTAAAATATTTGTGAGTCTACCTGCCAAGACAAACCCAGGAACTACATGGACACGATTATAAAATTTTCACATAAAATCAGATCTAAACAACTGCTCATAGCCAGGTCAAGCTAATATAATTAAAATGACAACTCTACTAAATTATTCTAAACTGCCAAAAAAAAGTCAGAACTAGAAAAAATAACAAAATTCATCTGAAAAAAACAAAAGATCAGACTTTCAAGTATTAATGAAAAAAATGCAAAGGAAAGTAGCCTGGCCATACCAGACCTAAAATTAACATCCCCTACTCGTAAGATAAGGTCGAAATAGGTTCATTATTTAGACATAATAAGTGATACTGTGAGCAAATTGGGAGAACAATTGGACAGGAGTTTCCTCCAAATCTTTGGAGAAAAAATTAATTTATGACCAAATAAGAAATAGAAAACATGATAAAATACAAAATACATAAGTTTGATTAAAATTAAAAAGGTTTTGCATAAACAAAACCAGTGTAGTACATATCAGGAAGCAGAAATCTGGGAAACGATTTTTATAGTCAGTGTTTCTGATAAAATCTCATTTCTAAAATATATAGAGAATTGAGTCAAATTTATAAGAAAACAAGTTATTTCCCAATTAATAGTCTAAGGATATGCTCAAACATTTTCCAAATGAAGAAATTTCTAGTCATATGGAAAAAATGCTCTAAATCACTATTCATTAGAAAAATGCAAATTAAAACAACTCTGAAGTACTATTTCATACCTATAAAATTGGGAAATGCTGGAGAGAATAAGGGGAAAGTAGTATATTAGTGAACTTCGGGTGGCACAGTGAACTAGTCGGACCATTCTAGAGATCAATTTAGAACTAGATCCAAAGAGCTATCAAATTGTGCATACACTTTGATCCAGCAGTGTCTCTACTGGATCTGTTTCCCAAAGAGACTGTAAAAAAAGGAAAAAAAGATCCACATGTGCAAAATGTTTGTAGCAGCCATTTTTGTAGTGGCAAGGAACTAGAAACTGAGTGGATGTCCATCAGTTGAGGAATGGCTGAAAAAATTATGGAATATGAAAGTAATGGAATATTATTGTTCCATACAAAATGATGAGTAGGCTGACCTAGAAAGACTTACATGAAATGATACTAAATTAAGTGAGAAACACCAAGAGAATGTTGTACAAGGGAACAAAAAGTTTATGTAATAATCAACTGTGATGGGTTTGGCTCTATTCAACAATGAGGTGATCCAAGACAATTCCAATAGACTTGTGATGAAAAGAGCCATTCTCATCCAGAGAAAGAACCAGAGAGACTGAATGTGAATAAAAGCATAGTATTTTCACTTTTGGTTATTGTTTGTTTGCTTGTTTTTTCTTATTATTTTTCCCTTTTGATCTGATTTTTCTTGTGCAGTATAACAAATCTGGAAATATGTTTAGAAAAATTTCACATATTTAACCTTTATCTGATTGCTTGAGGTCATGGAGGAGAAAAGAAGGAAAAAGGGAGAAAAACTTGGAACATAAGGTTTTGCATAGGTAAATGTTGAAAACTATCTTGGCATGTATTTGAAAAGAGAAAATACTAATTTTTTTAAAAAGAAAAATGCCCACGCTAAGCAATAAAATAAAAAGAAATGAAAAATCTCAAGATACAAAATATGAATCTTACCATTGTAGTTTTGGAACTAGAATACAAAGCACCTTCACGATTGTACATATAGACAACAAAATCATCTGGTAAAAACAATCTGGATGTGAGGGGGGAAAAAAAGAAAATCTGAGTTGTGAAAGCTGCACTGTTCATTTTTTATCATGTTAAATAAGAAAAGAAGCTTTCTGCCATTTAAACTAATTGCATTATTTGAATATTGCCCAAGATATATACATCTATCTTCATTCAAACTTCCCTATTCCACATTTTATCACTCTGTGCATTACAAAGTTCCCCCATATCTCACTGTTCTCAATTCACTATTTCTTCCATGGTATTCCTCCAATTCAGCTTCTCTTCTTATAAGGGAATATATATCGTAAGTATTAGAATAAAATACTTATTCCAAATAGAGTTGTGTTTGGATGACTAGTTTCCACAATTCAATTTTAATTTTAACTTATTGATGAACACTTTAAATAGTTTATCACTAGGGTGTTTCTATCAAATATGATACTAAGTACCTACTATGTACCAGGCACTGTGCTAAGTACTATGAATATATATAAAACAATCCCTGCTCTCAAGGGGCTTATGATCTAATACACAAGACACATACAAAAGGAAGCTAAAGCTGGCAGGCCCTCCATGGGTAGCTAGCCCAGAGGCACAAGGATGGTGGAGTTAAACCCAAGAAAAAAGATTGGCAGCAAATAAAGAGTTGAATAGAATTTTGAATTCTCTATGAAGGGAAAGGATAGAAGTAAGGGGTTTTTTTCTCTGCTCTCCAGCCCTCCAATCAGAGAAGCAACTGAGAGTACTGATGAAATATGCTTACAAACATAACTCCATGTTCATGTGTTTTCTAATGAGAAGCATATACTAGGAGGTAGTGAGCTGGGGCAGAGGGAAAGTGGAGGCATGATGATAATAATAGTGGAATAGAAATCAAGTAGAGCAGTTGGTGGCAAATATGTCAATTCAGAACTGTCTTGTCTTAAGCTTGTATTTTTTATTACTCATTTCTATAATTAATGAAAAGAGAATTGAGAATTCCATAGGTAAGAGAGCTGGCCTTAGAATTAGGAAGATTTCTGGATGTTCAAGTGCTAACTGTGTGACTCTGGTCAAGTGACTTAACCTCTCAATGTCCCAGGCAATTCTCTAAGCTACCAATCGCACTAACAAAGGAAGTTCCAAACTCAGAGCTCCCTGCAGTGCTGAAATAGGATTGATTTTTTTTTTTTAAACAAATTCTTTGGAAAAAAGATTAATACAAAGAAAATTCTAGGAAAATAGCTGAATGAAATCTAGGAGTAGCTTCCCACACTCCCCATATTTTATCATTTTAGGAGTTCCCCAATCAGAAAAATATCAATAACAACAACAACAACAACAAAAATTAAAACACACACATACAAGTTATACAAACAATAAATGTAGACCAATTCAACCAGCCCTTCATTATTAGAGTTACTTCACAGGACTCCCAGCTTAATTTCCCCAATCCCAATATTGACATGTTATCCAAAGGGGTCCCCCCAAGACTCCCATAGCTTTGCAGCCAAGTTTTTTTGATGAAGATTTCATTTCTAGAATATATAAGGATTTGAGTTAAATTTGTAAGGTAAGAACCATTCCATGGTATTTTCATCTCTTTTTGTTTTTTTCTTATAATTTTTTCTTGCATAACATGACAAATATGGAAATATATATAGGATTGTACATATATATATATACATATATATAAATATAGGATTCATTGTTCTCTTGGGGAGAGAGGAATAAGGAATGGAGGGAGAAAAATGGGATGCAAAATCTTATAAAAATGAATGTGGAAAATCATCTTTACATGTATTTAAAAAATAAAATACTATTGAAAAAAATAATAATTTTTTAAAGAATAACAGCCATTCCCCATATAATAAATGGTCAGAGGTTATGAAAAGTCCATCTTCAGAGGAAGAAATCCAAGTGACTCAATAGCTATATGAAAAAATTAAATCACTATATCACTAAAATTAGAGAAATGAAAACTAAAACAACTCAGAGATAGAAACTCACAACAATCAGTTTGACAAAAGTGACAAAAAAGGAAAATGACAAGTACTAGAGGGGCTATGAAACAGGTATATTAGAGAAATGACTCAAATTTATAAAACTACAAGTCATTCCTCAAAGATAAATAATCAAAGGATATGAACAGGTAGTTTTCAGACAAAGAAATCAAAGTCATCTATAGTTATATGAAAAAAATGTTCCAAATGACTATTAAAAATACAAATTAAAATAATTCTGAGGTACCACCTCATACCTCTCAGATTGGTTAATATGATGCTCTTGATAGAGCTATGAATTAGTCCAGAAATCTGAAAAGCATTTTGGAACTATACCCAAGAAATTATTAAATTGTTCACAGATACTCTGAACCAGTGATATGATATCTAGGTCTATATTCCAGAGACATCCAGAGAGATCAAAGAAAAGAATGAATTAAAATGCACAAAAATATTAAAGCAGCTCTTTTTATGATGGCAAAGAGTTGAAAACTAAGATGCCCATCATTGGAGAATATCCAAATAAATTATTACAATATATGAAAATGACAGAATATATGCTATATTACAAAAAGAGAATGGTTGCAGAGAAAACTTGTAATATTTATAAGAACTGATACTAAAATATATGAGCACAACCAAACAACAATTTACATAACAATACTATAAAGACAAAATATCTATGAAATTCAGGAACTCTGATCAACACAATGACCAGCCACAATTCCAGAGGACTTATGGTAAAACAAGTTACCAATCTTTAGACAAAATGATGAAAATACAGGGTGAGGATTCTTTAAACATGGTCAATGGGGAAATTTGTATTGCTTGATTTTGTTTTTCTAATTTTCTCAATCAAAGAGGGAGAAAGGTAAGAGAAAGAAAAAGGAGATATGAAAAATGATTTTAAAAATTCAAAAAGAGTATTCAAGAAGGGAGGATGATCAATATGTGGCAAATGCTTTTGAGAGGATTAAAATAGCTAATGATTTGAGGTCACTTGATTTGGTGATTAAAAGATTATTAATAACTTTGAGAAATGTAATAATCTGACATTTAAAAACCTATTTTCTAATCTAATCTGTGTTATGGAAGAACTTTTATCTTTTTTTTCGAAGAGGATATTATAACATTTTAAACATTTTATTAAAAAAAGATTTTTGATGAGATAAAAAATTATATAAACAGCAACTCATTCCAGTGCTAAAAAGAGGTGACAATATAAATTTTAGTGAAAGTTTGATGATTGTTTTAAGAAGTCCTGGGATAGAGCCAGATGGAAGTGGCTCCTGAGAACTATTGTTAAATTTCAATATGAGCATACATTTTTTCCAGAGACCTTGTTATTAAACATTCACTAATATAGCCCTTGTCTTAGGTCAAGTATATAGATAGTGGCCTCAAATATAAGTTTAAGATCTGGAAAGACTGGTTACAGTGAGGCAGAATTTTTTTTTAAACAAACTCTTCTACTATATATAACCATTCTTAAAGTATAGACATTGTTAAGTGTAGATTTCTAAGTTCACATCCACAGCAACTCACCCAGTTTGATAACAGTACACAATTATCAGAACAGTGAAAATGAGTATGTGCTAGCTATGCAGGTAACCAAGGGAAGCCATATAGGACTAACTTGACCAATCAGCATACAGAATGGCTTAACAAACCAATCATCCTTTTCAATGACCAAGAGTAAACCCAGTTGTACTCAATATAGCATCAGTGACTCTGATTAGCTTTGCTCAAACTAGCTTTGGGCAGCCCATGAGCTAACTGCTTTGGGCTCTTAAGAGATATACCAGGCCTTGTGCCTGGAACTCTGTCCATAACATACCCATTCCCTTCCCAGATCAGCCCATTTTCTGTTTCCCTTTATTAGGAAAAAAAATTATATATATATATATATATATATATATATATATTATTCTCTGTTTCCTCTTGAGCTGAATTGTTCCAGCATTAGGTTGTCCACTCCACATGTATATTCATATGTACCACCTTAAAAAAGATCACTTAACTTTTACAGGCAATCAGGCAATCTCCCTCCGACTTTCTTTCCTTTGGGAAAGAGGGATCCAGATCCTGTAAAGTTCCTGAGTCAGTTTAAAGAGGCAGTCATTGGATCATAGGTGTATTCCTTTCTTGACACAAGATAATATAGGATTCACCAAAAAATGATAATATAGGATTCACCAAAAATTAATAATTCAAAAAGAGTTTAATAAACATCTATTATGTGCCTATATATGCCAGGGCTAAAAAGTGTTCCCTTATTGAATTTATCCTATTGTCACTCCTAAACATGACTAAGATTTATGTATGCATTTTAAATCACTAAGTTTGAGCAACTCATTTGGTCCCTTAGGGTCCAATGTCTGGATAAAATGAGTGAAGTCTAAGATAATGACCTCCAAAGTCAGTTAAAAATATAAAAATAGTACTAGTCTGGAGCTCATGGAAAAGTTAGATTCAAAGATAATAGGCCTCCATTCATCATCTCCTGCATTCAATAAGTAAAGGATAGGGGAGATAGATAAAGCTACAATATATGGCATGGAATCATAAAAACGTTTTGTAAAGAGGAAGAAGGGTGCTTCAAAAGTTATGACCTTCCAGTATTAAATCTGTATGTATTGTGTTATAAGTAGCTGCAAGAATGAATACATAAAGCTTTTTGCCTATAAAATTGTCTAAATTTTACTAACATGGTTTTAGATATGTTGCTTATTTCTACAATGAAGTACAAAGAATGAAAGAATAGGTACATTTTATTAAGCTCAGACTGCGTGTGTGTTTGTGAAGATGCATCTAGTTCATCACTGATGGGAGTAGTAAAACTCCCTAGTAAAACTTAAATCAAAAAGAAAAAGGAAGGGTTACAGTAAATGAAAACTTTCAAAGAAATAAGATTAAGATTGCTGTGAACTCTTTTTAATCTGGCAGTAATATTTTTAATTATGTTATAAGGATTCATGATACTCATGTTTAATCAGTTGACATAATTTCTTACTCCTAAATCAACTACAATAATGAAGAGCTGGTATGCACTACATGAGGCATTTTATCCCATCAAAATAACTTTTGATTATGTTTTGTATTTATATGTGCATATGTTGGCTTGAAACAAGCTAAACTCACTAAAACGGTGAGTGAAAAGAAAGAACTGTTTAATTTTTGACTTTGTATTTTTAGTTTGTAGCATAGTACATGGCACATGATGCTCAAATGAGTCTGTGAAATCAGTATGAAAATAATTCATGCCTCCCTAGCTTGCTTTTATCTATATACTCTCCTAAATTCACCAATGACGATTCACTCAAATGCCAGAGGATTAACTCAATTACTCTTAAAATTTCAATGGTACCTATCAATGCAGTACTCTGTCTACTCATTATCCCTCTCTTGCTATATGAATAGCCCATCTTTTTTTCTGTCATAATTCCTTTATATGTATGTATGAATGTCAGATATCTTGTGAAAGCACCAGCTCTTTATAGCATTTTTCACAGTAAGTACTTCAGAATTGTCTTGGATCATTGTATTGTTGAGAATAGCTAAGCCATTCACAGTTGATCATCATATAATATTAGAGTTACTGTATGTATACAGTCTTCTCCTGGTTATGCTCATTTCACTATGCATCAGTTCATCTTTCCAGGTTTTTCTTGGAGTATCCTACTTATCAATTTTTTAACACAATATTTCATCACAATTATATACTCACAACTTTTTCAGATATTCTCCAATTGATAGTAGGCATCCCCTCAATTTCCTATACTTTACACCACAATAAAAAAAGCTGCTACAAATATTTGTGTACATACAGATGCTTTTTCTTTTTTTATCTTTTTGAGATACAGACCTAGCAGTAATTATTTTTTTCCTTCATTTTGGAAGAGGACCATGACATCATGGAGGTGAAGCCATGACATACAAGTGAACTGGATTTCAGTGAGGGAAAGCTGTGCAAAGTTACCAGCCTCACTTTTTTGTCCAAACCCATTTGAATCCAGGGGCCAGATATAATCAGGATGACTAAGAGATGACCCTGGGTGCAATAGGAGACCTTGGCCTTTTTAAGTTGGAATTTTAACAAGTCTCAGTTTAACTGAGGCAAGGTCCCATCAGTGATTACGGCAAGGTAAGAAATGAAACAGAGAATACCTACACACACACACACACACACTGTTATTATTATTTACATTCACTCTAAGCCAATCAGGGCCAATCAATCAAGTGGAACTTGGCCTGGAACTAACTGTTGGCCAATCATTAATAGTCAAAGTGATTGGGATTTAAAGCATGGTCTTAGCCCATAAAACCCAAGATATCTTGCAAGATTTCATCGATCAAAATTTACATTCCTTTGGGGAGTGTATATAAAACCTTCTGTAGATATAGGAAAAGGATAGAGGGATGAAAGGAAGCCAGGAAGGAAGGAAAGAAAGTAGGCAGACAATAAGGAAGACAGCAGGGCAAAAAGGAAAGGAAGGGAAGGGAAGAAAAGCGAAGGGAAGGGAAGGGAAAGGAAAGGAAGGGAAAGGAAGGCAAAAGAAAAAGGATTTGAATCCTGGTTCTCTTCTGCTAATCTTATATACTGCAATGCCAAATAAGAACTGCTATTATTGGGCAAAGATATACATGATATACTTTGGGCTATATCATCTCTTCACATTCAACTAATACCTGTGCCCTCTGTCCATATATACTTATACCACCTGCCCTTATGAGAAAATTCTTACGAGTTACAAGTATCATGTTCTCATGCAGAAATGGAAACAATACCTTGTGACTTCCCTTTCCTGTTTATATTTTATGCTTCTCTTGAGTTCTGTATTTGAAAGTTAAGTTTTCTATTCAACTCTGGTCTTTTCATCTATTTCACTGAATATTCATTTTTCCCCTTGAAGGATAAAAGTCAAGTTTTTCTGGATAGGTGATCCTTGGTTGTAATCCAAGCTCTTTTGCCCTTTGGAATATTATATACCAACCAATGAGCCTTTAATCTGTTCAATTTTGTTATTATCCTCCATGGTGTCTGAATTGGTTCTGATGCTTGCAATATTCTCTCCTTGACCTGCAATTTCTGGAATTTGGCTATAATAAGAATAATCTCCTAACCTGTGCTCTGATTTATGAGTGACGCAAATACTCTATTATTATGCCCTGAAACTGTGACCAACATGCTTAGGCCCCTGTTGCCTCTAGCTCTAGTGTGCTAGTGTTCCTCCTTACCTGCGATCCTGAACTGGATCCAAGTATTGACAAGGCAACGGAGTCCTGCACTCAGTGAGAGCAAAGGAACCCCTTTAATCTTTCAATCAGTTGAGTAATTCCCTTACTGCCTATAAGCTAAGAGTTCCAGAAGTGACCACTGCCATTACTGATTCAGTTATTCCCAGTGCCAACTCCTGGTTTGCTGGAATGCCACCTTTGCTTTATTCTCAGAACAGTGTGGCAGACCAAGTTATCTTGGGCTAGAGAAGTGTTTGACCCCATAATTTTGTTGGGCTCTGCCACTTCAGAATTTGTTTTGAGGTATTACTTAAAGTTTTTTGGTGGGGAATTTGGGAGAGCTCATACAAGTTCTTACCTTTTCTCTGTCGTCTTGGTTTCACCCTGTATAAATAATACTCATAGTAAAGATGGGACACTGGGCATACAGTTGAGTATTTCTTTTGGTTGTTTTTTTTTTGGTATTATTAATATGGTAAAAAAAAATTGTTTGATATTACTTAAAGGGAAGCAGATAGCAGAGTGGATTAAAAATCAGAATCCCATAATATGTTGTTTACAAAAAACACATTTGAAGCAGAAAGGTATATACAGAGCAAAGGTAAAAGGGTGAAGAATATATTATGCTTCAGCTGAGGAAAAAAAAGAGATAACAATCCTGATCTCTAATCAAGCAAAAGCAAAAATAAATCTAATTCACAACTTAATTCTTTATCTTCCTCCCTAACCTCTTCCTTCTCCCAAAATTTCCTGTTAGAATATCAGCATCTTTTAGTCCACAATCTTAATATCATCTTTAATTTTTCATTCAAGTCATTTTACAATAAATTATGCTTGGCTTATTTTTAATTATGAGTAGTGAAAATTAATCCAAGAGAATATTTACCTTTTTGTGAGGTGTAAAGTATACAATCTCCCTTCTATTGAAATAGTATATGAAATCCCTTCCTAAAATATCAAGAAGAACAAGAAGTCAATATAGCAATTTTGAAATAAAAATACAATGTTTAGATCTAGTACTCCACAAGAGATATTTACAATGTATTTCTTCATTAATACAGTGTTTTTCATATAGCATTTAACAAATACTTTTTCATTCATTAAAGATAATTTTGGTTTAAAATTTACATTTAGAATTTTCTGAAAATTACATTAGCCTATCTTTTAAATATTATGTCCCAAATTCATAAATACTATCATCAATAAAGAGACATAATTAAAAGGAGACCAAAAAAAAAACCCTCAAACAATTATAACCAGAAAAACAGTAGAAACTCAAAAAATGGGATCATAAGAAAGCATCATTGAGGCAACTGGCAGCAATAAGATTCTCTTGTGTCTTTCAGACTGATTTACCAAACTCAAAGTTCCATTCAGGATTTCCCATATTCTAGCTGACAGTGTGTAAATGTGTTTCTAGATCATAACTCCCCCAAATAGTAGGTAGTATAATTTCAGAAAGAATATAATTATGCCACATCTTATCTTAACATGAAAACATATTAAGTACTATACCATTTATTTGCTTAATTGTTCTGAGCTAAGACTGGTTTAGGCCAGCTTTCTATGGTTAGGTTTAATAAAGGAACAAAGTAAGACACGCATAAGTCATTTAGCCATTTACAAAAGGTAATTTATTTAACCAAAGCAAGAAAATATTAACTAGGTTATACATTGGGAATAACCAATATTGACTGAGCTGAATGAAACTCCATTGTTTGAGTTGCCCATTGAATTTAGTCAAGCAATAGAGTGCTTGCAGTTCCTCATAAATATTTTGTACTCCGGTAACTAGGAAATGATTATCAACAGCCTGAGCCTTAAGTCCCCCTGATGCGGTTTGAGTGGTCTCATCCTGGTGATCAAGAGGTTAGTGGCAATAAAACAGTTGTTAAGAATCGCCTTTAAATCGGCTACAAGTTTTAGGAGTGAAAGAATTCACTGATTCCCGAATTATTAGTTGCAAAATGAAAGTTTATTGTTGGATAGAAATCAGTTTACCAAGAGACTGACTTCTATAGTGGCAGATCTATTGGAAAACGGAGTTTTGCACTGAGAATGCTTTCTCAGTGGACAGAAGGTCCTGGCAGCTGAGTGAGCTACCTAGGTCCATCTACAAAGACCTTAGTTGAAAGAAGTTGTTATATTGGGTATCTTAGTTGGCATTGGGTCAGCCTGAGCAGGTTCAGACCATGTGGGGGGCTGGGACAGCCCAGGTTCCCAGGCTTAGATTCTTATCAGCCCGGATCTCCTATTGGAATTAACAACACTTCAAAGGGGTGCTTTTTGACCAGGATTTCTAATTGAATCAAAGGCTCTGACATCCTGGAAAGATAACTTGTCTGGAGGGATATGCCTTCCCCAGGAATGGCTGAGACTCTGAAAGGGATCACAGATCAAAAGGAAATACAGTTTCTTAAAGAGAACACAATTTGCTTCACCCTGAGCCAATAATTTCTCATAAAGAGTGTAAATGTTTTAAGGGAAAATCAGCATAAATTTAATTAATGGCAAGGATTAAGTTGTTAACCTTGGGGAAGAATATGGAATAGGAAACTAGTTGCTTCCATCTCTTAAAGCAGTTAATTTTATTTCTGGTGATATTATTCAGTGTTGACCTGTATTTAATGAATAGGGCTTCCTCATCTGGGAGTTCTAAGTATCACTGAAATTATACTGTCCAATCCCTATTCCTATTTAACATTTGCCACAACCAACGTCTTCCTGTTTTCTTCTTGAATAAAGTTTTCATGACATTTTGATAAATCATTATGGTGACTGCTTTCATTTTGTCTATTAGTCTTAAATTCTATTTCCCAACTTTCTTTCAAATTACTATTAAGGTATATATACTTAGTTCGTATGATCTTTTTCATATTCTTTAGGTAATTTTTCTATTTATTAATCAAGCACAAAATTACAGGTTCATAAGACATCATGTTGTAACTAGATTTTTTACAATAAAAATGAACGTGAATGTGGAATCCAAAGCTAAAGCAAAGAGTTCACAATCCATACAGAAGTTAGCATATTTAAGACAATACAAGAAAGGAAAGAGAGGAAATAAAAATCTCCACCCAAAAGGGAATAGCATAGGAAGGGAAAAGGTGCAATAAAGGTGGGAAAGGAGCAAAACCCCACTAGAAAGAGAAGAACAAAGTGATGGCAAAAGCAGCATTCATTTTCCTTCCTAGACCTTGAAGGATCTACTTATCCTATGCATCCTAGCTGCACAAGCAGCTTCTCAGCCTAGTGCACACTGACTGGTACCTGTTTAACTCCTAAGGACATATGGGAGACAAACAACCAATTATGTCAGCTGTAGGAAGGATCATTCTTGGCACATTCACAGCCTCCTGCACTGGTCCAGTGTTTCTAGAAAATATAAAAACTCAAAAACAAAAGTATAGGAGACCCCTTAACATACTTCTTTATTCTCTGTGATAAATGCCTGGTCTATATACACAGCAATTTTCTTCATGGCAGTGTTTTTAATGGCTATTATGATCATTACAAGCGAAGATGAACTGTCCCATTACATGATAGCTCTTAATTCCTTTGAGTGCATGATCAATTCTGCCACTTCTCTAAATCATTTCTCTAAAAAACAAAACAAAAAAAAAAAAAAAAAAAAAAACCCTGAACTTTCTTTTCATTAAGAAAATAAATAAATGCCAATATGAACATGTTCTATTTATGTCAATTTGTTGGTCATTTCATAAAGACCTCATGCTAAGAGTACTAAAAAGTTAATGTCCATGAATAATCTATAAAACTCAGATTCTTATCACCCTTTCCCCTACTACCACCATCACTGCAAGTACAAAAGGAAAACATTTTTATTTTTATGTAAGTGAAAGGAAACCAAATGTATTTTTATAGCACAGGATAGGAAGATAAATTATCACCCACAGCAAATAACTAAGAATAAAGGGTTCAGTAATTAGCCAGATTAATCCATCTACAGCTACTGAGTCAAATCAGAAAGCATTTATTAAACACCTATCATATGCCAACCACTGTGCTAAGTGTTGGAAATTCAAAGAAAGGCAAAATAATTGTTTAAGATAATCTAAAAAATAATTAAAGTCCTTTTTTCTCAAGGAGCTCACAATCTAATAATGGAAGAAACAAAGTGCAAACATCCATCTACAAAAAAGATAAAGACAGGATAAATTGGAGATAATTAATTGGAGAGAAGACAGTAAAATTTTCCAGGACTAAGAATGGCCTTTTGTAGGAGGGACTTTAGGTAAGACTTGAAGGAAATCAGAAAAGTTATCTAGCACAGTTTGAGGTGGGAAGCAAAAAGAATATCTAAAATCAGGAGATGGAGTTTTAGGTTACAAGAACAGCAAGGAGGCCAATGTCTGTCATATGGACTAGACTCAAATCTACAATTATGCACCAGAGTATGTTTGGTATAAAAAAGAACAATTGCTAAAATGAAATAATTATTTTTCTTCACCTTCCCCAGTAAGTAAATTATATAGTAAATGCCAAGTCACAGTATTAAGTAATTTATGAACATGCATTAACTGTTTCAAACCAAAGAACACTATTTCGACATATTATTACTATATTATTTCTTAAAAGAGTATTACCAAATACTCACTACAATAAAATATACTACTTTAACATATTATTATAATATTCATATAAAAGGAACATATGGAATTAAGGTAATTTTGTATATAATATCAAGCTAAAATATTTTCCCCCTCAAAAATCTAATTTTTCCAGTGAAAAGTTTTAGATTTTTAGGGAGGAGGAAATAAGATTTTGTAATATATAAAACCTCAGTTCTACAGTTGACTTGCTATATAAAGATCTTATATAACTGACTTTAAAAAACCCACCAATTTATTTACTCTCATTGTCCTTCAATGTAGCTGTTAGCAAATTTATATTCCTTGTAGGTGGTCATATATGTTGATAGCTTTACTTACTGAAGTATTACTAGGTTTCTTGATGCAATTAAAGAAGAATCAATATCATACTTATAATTCTGAGTAACTCTGCTCCTTACATATTCCAAATCTGAATCACTTGAATTTGATAGGATCTCCTCTGGAACTGTGATCTCTACAAATGATTGCTGAAAATCTGGAGAAAGTAAACAAGTTTTTAATTACCTGATAAAATAACCTCATTCCAGGACCTACCAGGCTTCTCTTTATTATATTCAAAAGTATTCTTCTATTTCTAAGTTTCCTTAAGTAGCCTTTTCTACATATGACTGCCATTTGTCTCTGAAATTAAGACTTCTTATGCCCAAAATTTATGCCAGCAAGATTCTTATAATTTCCCTTATTTTAATTCCTTACTTCTGGTATTCTCTCCAAGTCTGTGATCTTTCATTTCCTTACAACTGACTGAAAAGATAATTTTTCACACAGATACAAGCAGGGGTTTTTCTCTACTTTCAACTTCTCCTTACTACCAAACTTATCTTGCATCTTTCTTATACCCATACATTTTGCCACCTGCTACTACACAGATATTTGAGCCACACACAAACTAAACAGTAAAAGAAAAAGACTGCTTCCTACTTTCTACTTCCACAGCTATAGCAGTGAGATGGCAAACTGTAAACTCCAGGCTAGTTCCCTAGAGGCCTCTGGATCAGCCCCAGTCAGGATAAGTAAAAGCTCTTGGTCTTTAGGGGGAGAAGTAAAGGAGATGGACAAACTGTCACAAACTCACCACCAACTTCTCTCCTCCTTCCTGCCACAAAGCGAGTCTGGCTTATCTCACCCCACTTTCTAATCCCTCCTATGATTATCTGTATATACCAAAACATTGAGCCAGCACCAAACAGTGAGAAGGGCCCTTTTTACAAATATATGGTAATAGAGTCATTGTCTAATAAGTAATTAGCCTTAAGTGCTCCATTGTCTGATTCAAGCATATCTTTTAAGAGTTTTAGCCCTTTCCAGCAAACCTTACCTTATGACTCCAATGATGAGTTTTCAATAAAATGTTTTATTAAAACTTCCAGCATTTATCCAATCCTTTTTCTCTTACCACTGCTTCCGATTCACTATATTAATTTTGCTTTCTCCTTCCATTTTCCATTTTCCCTTTCCCAACTCTGCCCTCCTCCCCAACTTCTTTTTCTTTAATCTTCCAACTTTGTCTGCCCTAATCAAAATTCAACAAGAAGAACCTAACATATACATGGCATCAGATCAGACACTTGTATAATGGGTATACCACAAAAATAAAACACTCCCTACTAGCTTCAAGGAGTTTATAATATTCTCAATATTCCCAATATTATATTATATTGAGAGGATATAAAGATAAAAATAATACAAGGCAAGTAGAAAAGGTAGAGGACATGGTTAGGAAAACAATAAGAAATTCAAAAGACAAAGAAAGAGATTCCAGAGAATCTGAAGCTAGAGATGGGATGTTACAATAATTCTGACAATAACTGGCAAAAAAGGATAATAGTTCATTAATGAAAGAAAAGGTGATAGATTCAAGAAATTTTGTAGTAATTGGCAGAAAACTGATAATGGATTAGATATGGAAAGATGAGGGAGAAGTCAAGAATAACCCTAATGCAGGGATTCTTAACTTAGGAGTACATGAACTTGTTTTTTAAAAATAGTCTGATATATTGTTACCATGTTTAACATATATTGGATTATATGCCATCCAGGGGAGGGAGTAGAGGGAAGGAAGGGGAAAAGTGGAACACAGTTTTTCAAGGGTCAATGTTGAAAAATAATCCTTGCAGATCTTTATATACGTCAACAACAATATTATATGAAGATGTAATCTGATGGAAGTGGATTTCTTTGACAAAGAGACCTAATTCAGTTTCAATTGATCTATGATGGACAGAAGCAGCTACATCCAAAGAAAAAACACTGGGAAATGAATGTAAACTGTTTGCATTTTTGTTTTTCTTCCCGGGTTATTTTTACCTTCTGAATCCAATTCTCCCTGTGCAACAAGAAAACTGTTTGGTTCTGCACACATACATTGTATCTAGGATATACTACGACATATTCAACATATATAGGACTGCTTGCCATCTAGGGGAGGAAGTGGAGGGTAGGAGGGAAAAATCGGAACAGAAGTGAGTGCAAGGGATAATGTAGAAAAATTACCCTGGCATGGATTCTGTCAAAAAAAAGTTATTATAAAAAAAGAAAAAGAAATATAAAAAATATCCTTGCATACGTTTTGAAAATAAACTTCAATTAAAAATAAAAATAAAATTAAAAATAGTTAAAACTTTATTCCAATGTAATTGGTCTGCTTTTTAAGTCTTATTTTTATTTTACGAATTTAACAACCTTATCCTAAAAAAGATCAACAGGCTTCACCAAATTGCCAGAAGGGGCCATGAAACAAAGTAATGATAAAAATTCTTGGGACAGCTAGGTGATATAGTCGATGGAGCAACAGCTCTGGAATTAAGAGGACCAGAATTCAAATCCAGTCTCAGACATTTGGCACTTTGGAGCCTTATGAACTAGGGTAAATCACGTAACCCAAAGTGCCTTACAAAAAAAAAAAAAAGAATCCCTGCCTTAAGGTTAAAAACCTGAGTGACTAGTGATATGCCCAATAAAACATGTGGTTGGACTGCAGAATTTCTAGATCAGAGAAGGTGAATTATTTTAGACATGTTGAATTTGAAGTGTCATTGGGACAACAAGATAGAGATGTCCAATAGACTAAAATACTATTAAGGTCCTCTAGTTCTAAACTTTAATAAATTATTAAGTCACAACAGGCAACAGTGGTATGAGTGAGTGAATAGCAATGCCTTTCCTTAAACCTCTTGCCAACCTTTAACTAAGGGAGGGTTGTAGCAGTAGCCGTGGTACAGAGTCCTACGACAACGCGTCTTTTATGGATACTACTCACTCCTGATTCTCACCCAACCTGCCAGATCACAGCAGCCATCTCTCATCACAAAGGCTCTCTCCTTGACCTCTTCTTTCTCTATATGCTCTCTCTTCTTGTTTGTTCCCTTGTGTTTCTCCCGCCTCCGTAGTCTCTCTCCTCAACCCCTCAGGGGTTATGCAGTACAACTTATACCCGAATAGGCATCCTCTAATAATCATCAATAAAGAAGCATTCAGCCTTCACTTGAAAGCCTCTAATGAAAACAAGTCCACTCTCTCTCAATCCACTATTGGACAGCTCTAATTGTCGGGAAGTTTTTAAGTCGATTCAAAATAAGCCTCCACGGTTTCCATCCATTGGTATTAGTTCCGCCTTTTAGAATACAGCAAAACGAGTCTTACCCCATTTCCCACGTGAAAGCCCGAATACCCGAAAATAATCCATCCCAGGATCCCCGATTCAGAGCTGGGGCCCCCGAGGGCATCCATCCCTCTAAGCTAACTGAGGCTCTGACACAGCGCGGGTCCTGCGAGCAGTCTGCACCAGGGCTTTTCTGTATTTCTCCAAAGCTCTCAGGCAGCGCTTGTCCGGCATCCGTGACACTACGTACCAGTCACGGCTCCCCACTGTCATACTGGCTCCTGCCCTTATTCTAACGTGGTCCAATTGTTGAATAAAACAGATCTCGCGTCCTGACTGCGGGCACCATACTTAACGAAGGCAACAACTGACCTTTTGTCAACTTAGTAACGCGTCTTACTCAAATGAAGCTTGTCCGAGGAGGACAAAAGGTTTCCGGAGACGCTCGGGAAATTGCGAGCCGAGACATCTGCACCTGACAATTATCCCTCCCGTGGGGTTATTTGGGGCTCCCCGAGACTCCTAAGATCCCACTCCCGGCCCTAACAGAGAAGTGTCCCATCTAAATCCGGGCTCTTTTTCCAAGCCCTTTCTTCACAAGGTATCCCGTGGGATCCGAGTCCCCGGCTACTCCGAAACTCACCGAGCCCCAGTATAAGCAGCTCATTGAGCCCTGCAAAAAGGGCCAACAGGTAAAACATGGCGCGGCCGGCAAACGGTCCAGCAACCGTTTGAAGACTAACGCTTGCACGCCGGCGCCCACGGAGCCGGAAGTGCGAGAGGCGGGACTAGGAGGTGGGAGCCTGCCGAGCCGGAAGTGCGAGGAGCGGGGGGGAGGGGAGGGGCCAAGCCGGAAGTGCCGGGAGTAAAGGCCCAAGGCGGGTGTTCCCCAGAGAAGGGGCAAGGGAAAGCCGGAGAGGCGGGTGGTGCGGCGTTGGGCCTGCGCTGCTCTCCTCCTCCCCCCTTCTCTTGCCCCCCCCTGCCGCGAGGGGTGCGGCCTGTGGCGTCATTTTTCGCCCCCATCCCGAGCTTGAGCAGCCGGCGCAGCGCGTCCGGCTCTCCCGAATCTCTGCCCGACAGGCTCGCGGTTCCGGCCCGAGAAGCCTAGCCCGCCGTTGGCGCTGCCCGGCGGGGGACTTAGGAAGGTTTCAGCTTCCAACACCTACTGAGTCTCCAGACGACAAACCCACTGCCGGAATTACTGAGCCAAAGGTTCTTCAAGGAGATCGCATTCTGCCAAGGGACTATCAGTTTGAGGGAAATAAACCCAAGAGAATTTAACAGCCGATGCAGGTTAGGAAAAGTCTCAGGTAAAAAAAAAAAAAAACGTGGATTTGAGTGGAACTTGGAAGGAAGTGAGGACATCTAAAAGCTGAGGGGAAGATGGCGCGCGCTCCAGGTATCAGTCAGTCTGTGCAAAACCGCAGGGATGAGAAACGTGCCCCGACTAGAGGTCAATAAAAAAGGGCTCCGCATGCTCAAAAACCTCCATAGCAGCTGGTTTGTTGTGACAGAGAATTGGAAATTGAGTTAATGCCCATTAATTGCAACACGGCTCAATGAGCTGTAGTGTACGAACAAACGAGGATACTGTTCTTTTATAAGACATGATGAGCAGGCAGATTTCAGAAAATGGGGGAAGGACTTAATGGATCGATGAACCGGAAGAGCATTGTAAGCCTTAACAGCAACCCTGGGAGATGACCGACTATGAAACAGACTTATCTCTTCTCAGCAATGCAATGATCCAAGAAAATTCCAGGGGTTGCATGGTAGAAAATGCTTACCATATTCAAAGAACTACGGGATCTGAAAGCAGATTGGAGCATTCTACTTTAATTTGTTTGTGTGTTTTGTTTTCTCCTGGTTTTTCTCTTTTGTTCTGAGTTTTTTTTTAACATGCATGTGTAATTCATATCAAGATCCTTGCTGTGTTGGGGAGGGGGAAGGAAGAAAGGAAGGGAGAAAAAATTAGAGCTTAAAATCTTACAAAGATGGGAGAAAAAATTAGAGCTTAAAATCTTACAAAGATGAATGTTGAAAAGTATCTTTACATATAAAATAAAATACTGGTAATAGATTAAGAAAGGAAAGAAATAAATGATGGGGTTTGCTGTTGAAGTTACCCGCGACCATTACCACAAGAGTTACTTCCCAGAGGAGAGCTAGGAGGGGCTTCCTGGAAGAAGGACTGATAATCTGAAGGGTGCTGCAGTTCCTAGGGTTTCTGTGCCTATCTGTCTCTTGTGTGGTCATTGGTCATCAGTAGTTGCTGGTGACTATAAGGTTAGCTTTTTCCCCACAGTGATTTCTCCCTTCAGTGATGATTATGGATGTTGAGCAGGAAGCCACTCCTAAAGGCTGAAACTCAGACTCATAGATTCTCTGGGGGGCCATTATGGTCAAGGTGGTAATGAGTGTTTGGAAAATATATTATCTGAAATAGAAAAATCTGACATACAAATCTTCTGAGTATAATGATTTATTTGGAAAGCTAGCATTTGCAATCAAATCAGATCAACTGTCTTAGAGGTCAGAGACAAAAAAGTGATTTACATAGCTTGATTTTACAACAGAAAAAAGAAAAATTGACATTAAGAACATAAGCAATTGAACAAACAGGTCATCTGCCTAGTTTACTTTGTCAGAGATTACTTTACCCAAATCCATACAATTATATTGTACTCAACATTTGGAGTGTGGGCTTGTTGAGCTTAATGGAACACATTTAGGGTGGAACAACTATTAAATCTGATATTCTACTGAATTAGGACCTGTGTCTATTAATATGTCAAACTGAGATTACTTTAGAAATGTTTGCCTTGTAGCTGTAGTATTTGCAATTAAAAGCATTACTGTTTAAAAGGCTTGTAAACTAACAGGTTTTCTGCTATTAAGGGGAATTGAGACAAGAAGAGAGGAACTTAATCTTTATTTCAAGAAAAAGGAGAACTTATCCACTAAGAGAGGAAAGAGAATTTAACCTTTAGTAGAGAATCCTATAATGTCTAACTTAATCCTATGATTATTATTCCTACAGATATATTTCTTACTGTGACTTATCCTATTAAATTTTATTTATTCACTAAGTCTATATAGATAATTTAGGTTTTAGCTTAAACTTTGGCTTTTCCAAAGGAATGGAAACAATCCTACAATCAAACTCAAATAAATTAATACTAACTGATTTAGAGATCATCCTTTGTAAGTTTGACTTGCCAGCATATGCTTTCTCTTCTTTTCCTTGAGGTGTCTTGCCTTCTTTGTATGTGGAAGTTGCTCAATGGTTGATGAGAATAGCTGATACCTTCTCCACAAGAGTTACTTTTTCAGATGGCAGTTGCAGTAGCTGAGCTGGAAGAAGGATCAGTGGTCTGGCGTATGCTTTCATTAATAGGGGAGATAACATACAAAAAAGGTACAAAAGTGCTATACATAGGATAAATTAATGTTACCAAAAGAAAGATATTAAAATTAATGAGACCTGATAAATACTTCTTACAGAATGCAAGACTTTAGCTAAGACTTGAGGAAATTAGGGAAGCTATGAGGATAAGATGAAAAGGAAGATTTCTATACAGGAGAACAACTAATGAAAATGAAAAGCATTTGTGCAAGGAACAGCAAGAAGGCCAGCAGAGTATGTTGAAGATTGGAGGGTATATAAAGTATAAGAAGACTGGAAACATAGGAAAGAGGCTTTAAAAGATTTTTTAAAAATTATATTTGATCATGTTAATGATAAGGAGTCACTAGAGTTGATTGAATAGGAGATTTAAGCATTCGAAAGATTAATTTGAAACTAAATAGAGGACTGACTAAAGTGAGGAAAAATGATACAAGTTGACCAACCTGCATACTGAAACAATCCATATATCCTCCATGCCTGGAATGCTCTTTTTCCTCATCTATGCCTATGGACTTCTTTGACTTCCTTTAAATTTGAACTAAAGTTATACCTTCTAAAAAATAAGCTTTCTCAACCCCTCCTAATTCTAGAGTCTTCAATGTTACAGTTATTTCTTATTTGTCCTGGATATAGTTTGAATGTATTTCTCCCCACATACCATTAGACTATGAAATTCTTTTGCTGCCCTCAGCACAATTCCTGGAACATAGTAGCTCTTAATACATATTCATTGATTGACAACTGACTCCATATGTAAGATGATGAGAACTGGAATGGTAGCAGTGGCAAGAATGAAAAAAGTGTATTCGAGAGCGGTTTGGAAGATAGAAACAACAGGATTCCATTGGTTGGGGAAGAGGGGGAAGAGAATAATAACTCAAGGATGAGACCTAGGTCACAAGTCTGGATAATTGAGAATATCATAGTACCCTTACAGAGTAATATCAAAGTTAAGATGAGATAAGGGCTTAGAAAGTTAAGTCCAGTTTTGGACATAATGAATTTAAGAGGTAATTGAGATATACAACAAGCAGTTGGAGATGGAAGATTTGAGATCAGTGGAGATGTTAGGATAGAAAAATAGACCTAAGATTTACCTGTATGATGATACTTGAATCCATGGAAGTTAATAAAGTCATTAAGCAAAATAAAGGAGAAAATAAGGCCCCAGACCCTGGGGGACACACACATTTAGTGGGTATACCCTGGAGGGAGATCAAGCTAAGGAGACTGAGAAGATCAAGTAGGAGATGAGCCAGCAAAGAGAAGAGTCATGAAAACCTAGAAATAAATTATCAAGAAAAAATGAGAAATCAACAATGTCAAAGACTGCCAAGATGGCAGAGTAAAGGCGGGAACTCACCCCACCTCTCCCCTAAACTGCTCCAAATTCCTTTAAATAATGAGACTAAATAAATTTTAGAGTGTCAGAATGCCCCAAAAGACAGAATAGAACATTTTTCAACTGAAGGCATTCTACTGCAGTGCCTGCCAGTGTAGCCCTGGCCCCATGCCAGCAAAGCAGAACCTCTGAATCAGTGGCGGTCCTGGTGGCTTCGAGAGCTCTCAGCCCAGAGACACCAGAGAGGATTTGGAAGGTCAGCAACGAGGCTGAGGAGAGGAGGAGTGAGTAAATATTACTTTTATCAGAACTGGCTCAAAGAGGAAATAACATATACATATACACTCAATATGGGTATAGAAATATATCTTATCCTGCAGGAAAATAGAAGGGAGGGAGGGTGATCAAAGGGAGGGCATATTGGAAGAAAGAGTGGTCAGTAGCAAAACACTTTTGAGAATGGATAGGTGAAAGAAGAAAGAACAATAAATGGAGGGATATACAGTTAGAAATAGTAATTATAAAAAGAATTTTGAAGCAAGTTTCTCTGAGAAGGCCTTATTTCTCAAACAGAGGGAACTGAGTCAAATTTATTTAAAAAAAAAAAAAAGAGCCATGCCTCAAGTGATAAATTAAAAAATATCTGTGCCCAAAGGACTATAAATTCATGCATATCCTTTGACCTACCAATACCAGTACTAGGCATGAATCCCAAAAGAGGTTTAAAAAAGAAAACCTATATATTAAAAAATATCATAGCAGTTCTCTTCTCAGGGCAAAAAAAATCTAAATTGAGGGGATGTCCCATCAATTGGGGAATGGCTAAATAATTTGTGGTATCTGGTTATCATGGAATATTATTGTTCTGTGGGAAATGAGCAAGATGTCCTCAGAAAAATAAAACTCAAGCCAAGTGAAATGTACTGTGTATAAAGTAATAATGTTCTGGGATTGTTCAGCTGTGAATGACTTTGTTATTTCTAATAGTATAGTTATTCACAACTACTCTGAAGGACTTAGGATGAAAAATTCTCTCTCTCTCTCTCTCTCTCTCTCTCTCTCTCTCTCTCTCTCTCTCTCTCTCTCTTTTTCCTCCTCCTCCCTCTCCCTCACTTCCTTTTTCCCTTCATCTCTTTCTCTCTAACTTTATTTTTCTTGAGGTTTTGTTTTTAATTAAAGTTCCATGGAGGTTCACAAAGAGCTAATTCAAGTGCTTAATAACTACCTGTTGAGTTAAAGTGATTGAATTGTGTTGACTTAATGTGACAGGTCAGGTCTTTTACTTTTGCCTCACAACTGTACTTTTTAAATTAAAAAAAAAACCGTACTTTTTTCAAAGTTTGGATAAACACTGAGACTGTGTCCCTAGCTGCCCTTTCTATTCTTCCTTCAGAATTCCCCCCAAAACCTCTGAGGTTCAGGGTTCTTTATATTTTTTAGATTCTAACATTTTACTATTCAAAAGGATCAGTTAGATAAAAAGTATTGAGGTAGGTTACTTACTGGTGAAGCAGCAAATTAATTTATTGTTTCCACTGTTCTTTTCATATGCAACTGAGCTAATCAGAAGCTCAGATAAATATTTTTATTGAGATAGAATTATTTAGTAATATTTGAAAGAGCCTTTCATATCTCATCTTTGTTCTCACCCTTATTACTTTGCAAATTTGCCCAAGTCTTCTTGATTGATTTCTTTCTGGATATCAGCATTTCAGTGAGAGAAGAGAAAATGTTGTAAGGGGAAAAGTTTTGGGAACAAGGAATAAGGAACAATTTTCAGGACCCAACTTAGTAGCAGTTGAAACAAAACTTACTCATTTGTATGTGAACTTCATGGAACCAATGATAACAGGAAACTAACTACATTAAGACTGAGCCCCCTCTCTCCAGAAACTTAAGAGGGTATAAGATGATGTTGTCATCCCAAATAAAAATAGATCTCTGTGCTAGTTAAATATTTCCTAATTAAATTAGCTAAGTGGCACAGTGGATAGAGCACCAGCCCTGAAGTCAATAGAACCTGAGTTTAAATCTGGCCTCAGATACTTCTAGCTGTGTGACTCTGGGCAAGTCACAACCCCAGTGGCAAAGGGAAAAAAATGTGCGTGTGTATGTGTGTGTGTGTATATATATATATATATATATATATATATATATATATATATGAGTATATATGTATGTACATATATATGTATTCCAATTATGTTTTAATCTGATTTGGGCCTCATTCAGGAATATTTGGGTTACATGGGGCTGGTGGGACTCATGATTGATTATTTCTGGTAGACTGAAAACAATTTGATAACAAAAATAGAGGAGAGTGGTCCTCCCCAGTGTGTTGGAGGGCAATGTTTCTACCATCATGGTTCTTAGTATAGCTTGAAAGTAAATATTCTTTTATAAAATTATTACAGTTGAATAAATGAAATTGGAGCACTACTCACTGATGGCTAATAATGGTAGAATACACACCAAGAATTGGAGCTTGAACCAGTGGCCTTAGAGAAGAAACAAGCCTTCTGAGCCCTAAAGGAAAAATATAATTGACTTTGCTCTAAAAGAATAATGCCAGAGATATGATCAACATATCCTGGCAAGGAGACGGATGACTTCTTTACCTGAAACTGGAATGAAGGAAGAGAATATGGGAAAATATATCCGAGTGATGTGAGAGGAGGGGAAAGAGAAGAATGCTAGGCAAATGCCTCAGTTTTGTGTGTGTGTATGTGTGTGTGTGTGTGTGTGTGAGAAGTTTGTGTGAGGCAAGAGCCTCAGAAAATAGGGTGAGAGGATGGGATGCTATGGCAGGCTTGGGCAGAGTGAGATAGCTGAAAATAACCGTGATGAGAACTGGGATAGGGAGCTGTTTGGGGAGGAGAAAGGAGAAAAGGAGATTTGCCTTGCTTCAGTGACAGCTTAATTGAGATTAGATCATTTATAGTGGTCACAATTAGCACTCTTTTGTAGCTTCTCATCTTGTAATGGTCATCATATTCTACAAGAGTATCAATGTGTAGGAACCACAAGATTTTGAAGAGCTTCTCATACCAACACTTCAACAGTACCCCACACTTCCCTGTGGTTCATCCATATGGATTTTTTTATTATTATTTCTATCGACTTCCATCTTTTCCTTACTACAAATCTTATCTAGTATTAAAAGTCAGGTCAGATCAGATCTGAAAACTTGAAAATATGGGTAAACCTAGCTATTCATCAAATTTATTTCCCAAGTCTTTATGCTTCCTGAAGACATGACCAAAAAGAGGTGATAAAAGCAGCAGAGATACACAAAATGTTGGTTATAATTTTTATCTGAAATAATATAGTTAACATTTAATAGCACTATTTTTTAAATAAATTTTCTCATTTTATTCACACACCATCCCTAGAGGCAGGTGCTACTATTATCCTTATTTTAAAGATGAAGTGATTGCCACTGAGAGGTTTAAGTAATGTGCCCAGGATTCTTATAGTATCATCAGATTCAAAGGTCACAAATTTGTGCTTTTATTATCATAATTCCAAATTTCCTATTTCTTATTTTAACTGCATTTATTTTGACATGTAAAATCATTTCAAAATAATGTAATAAAAATTGCTAATTTTATCTTTTATAATCATTCTTTCAACTCCAGAACTGCAATACTGGGATCCCTTTGCTTACTTGGTGAATGCTTCAAGTGACTTTTTATATACAGGTAGTTTCCACCCATGTGTCATTTTGCAACTTGGTCATCTTCCCAACATCAGCCTTACCGTCCAGAATGGAAATCAGGCACTAGAGAGTACTTCTCCCTTTTAGCTCCATTACTCCTCCCTGGAGCTCTATTATCTTGATTGGTGAATGCTTTATATGGCTCCTTATGTCTAAACAGGCTCTAGGTATGCTTCATTTTATTCTCGTCATCTTCATAACAGCAGCCATGAATATAATCAGTAAAGCCATTGTCTCTAGAGAATATCTTGATCTACTCACCTATTATTTCATTCTCCCTATAACTTTCTAAATCAAAATTTCCCTGGCCATCAATTCCTTACATGTGCTATCTTTATTAAAACAAACTCCTCAAGGTCCAGAACAGTATGCTTTTGTATTTGTATTCTCAGGATGTAGGACCTATTTGACACGTAGTAACCACTAAATAAATGCTTATTCATTTATCTCTTTCCCTGTTTTATGTAAGACTTCTTAAAAATGATTGATATAATCTATTATATTTAATATATCCATTAGGAGTTTATTGGAGTATATGTATACTCCAGTACAGTAGGTATTACCTGTAGTTAATTTACAGTAGGTAGTAATCTGTATAGAGACTTCTGGGCCTGGAATCAGGAAGACTCATCTTAATTCAAATCTGGCCTCAAGACACTTACTGTGTGACCCTGAGCAAGTCATTTAAACCCTATTTACCTCAGATTTGCCTCATCTATAAAATTAACTGAAGAAGGAAATGGCAAACCATTCCAATTATCTTTGCCAAGAAAATACCAAATGGAGTCATAGTCTCAGACACAACTGATATTTAAACTTGTTCTGCCATGCCCTTTTTGTAGTGGCTAGAAACTGGAAACTGAATGGATGTCCATCAGTTGGAGAATGGCTGAATAAATTGTGGTATATGAAAATTATGGAATATTACTGTTCTGTAAGAAATGACCAACAGGATGATTTCAGAAAGGCCTGGAGAGACTTACACGAACTGATGCTGAGTGAAATGAGCAGGACCAGGAGATCATTATATACTTCAACAACAATACTAGATGATGACCAGTTCTGATGGATCAGGCCATCCTCAGCAACAAGATCAACCAAATCATTTCTAATGGAGCAGTAATGAACTGAACTAGCTATGACCAGAAAAAGAACTCTGGGAGATGACTAAAAACCATTACATTGAATTCCCAATCCCTATATTTATGCACACATGCATTTTTGATTTCCTTCACAAGCTAATTGTACAAATTCAGAGTCTGATTCTTTTTGTACAGCAAAATAATGTTTTGGTCATGTATACTTATTGTGTATCTAAGTTATATTTTAATATATTTAACATCTACTGGTCATCCTGCCATTTAGGGGAGGGGGTGGGGGGGGGGTAAGAGGTGAAAAATTGGAACAAGAGGTTTGGCAATTGTTAATGCTGTAAAGTTACCCATGTATATATCCTGTAAATTAAAGGCTATTAAATTAAAAAAAAAATAAAAAAAAAAATAAAAAAAAATTGTTAATCCTGTAAAGTTACCCATGTATATATCCTGTAAATAAAAGGCTATTAAATAAAAAAATAAATAAATAAATAAACTTGTTCTGCCATAATGCCAACCTTCCCAGCATTTCCTGTCAAGTAAGAAGTTTTTAGCCTAATCAGGTGTCTTCGAATCATTCAGTTGCTTCTGAGACTTGTTTAATCTATTCTATTGATCAAATTTTCTATTAGGAAAGGTTTTTTTTTAAACCATGACAAATTTGTTTTAATGATTGCTACTTTGTAGTATGATTTGCTATCTGATATTACTAAACCCCATTTTTCCTATTTTTTTATTATCTCCCTTGAAATTCTTTAACATTTCTCCAAAATGCATTTTAAAATGTACTTTATGTAATACAACTTATAAAATCATCCTTCAGTATGGTACTAAATTCATGTTAGTTTCGGTAACATATTATGCTCTTATAACCTAACTATGGACAATTAAAATCTTTCCAATTATTTAAATGTAATTATATTATATTACATTAATTAGTTCATTTAAGTTTAGAGGCTTAGGTCTTTGAGGGTTGGTCCTATTTGACTTTTAGAATTTATTTTAGATGAAAATTTATGAGTTCAATCACAACTGTTCTGTACCGGCCTCTCCCTCCCCCCCAGTTAAGAATATTCCTAAGCTTTAGGAAGAAATTAATTTTTAACTATTCATGTAGCTACATGTATACATGGGGGGTGGAGAGGTTGTAGTTAGTTTAATTCCTAAACTCTTAGTTTGTGAGGCAGAATTCAGTTTATTGGAAATGTTTAACAAAACAAATTATATTCTAGTGTCTGTAGATCAGTAAGTACTAAGAAAAGAGCTTAACTTTTTTATCGAGGTTCTCATTAGACCATGTCTTATGATCTAAGATGTCAATAGGGCTGATGACCTTTAATTATTTACCTTCTCTATCATAGCTCAGGAGTTCCAAGGTGTGCTAGAAAGCTATGATTGCTCCTATCTTTTAAAAGTTTCTGATTCTCTAACTTGATAATTTATAGAAAATCCTGTGACGTAGCCAAGGTTTCTCAGCCTACCTGAAGAATTTCTTTTTAATTTTTTCCCCCAGTTACATGTAGAAAGAATTTTTTTTTTAGTTATCCATGTACATTCTTTTTTTTACATATTTTCTTATGAATCGTGTTGAGAGAGAAAAATCAAAGAAAAGGGGAAAAAACAAAAGAAAAAAATCAGGAGAAAAAGAAAAAATGTAAACATAGCAATGTATTGATTTATATTTAGTGTCCCCATTGTTCTTTCTCTATTTGGATAGTGTTTATCAGGTTGCCTTGGTTCCTATGAACCGCTGAGAAGCAGCAAGTCCATCATTATACAATCTTCTATTGCTGTATACAATGTTCTCCTAATTCTCCCCACTTCACTCAGCATATCATGTTTTCCCGCATCTCCCCTGACATTTATCATTATCTTTTGCTGTCATTTTAGCCAATCTCAAAGGTGTGAGGTGGTATCTCAGAGTTTTAATTTGCATTTTTCTAATCAATAATTTAAAACTTTTTCATAAGACAATATAGCTTTAATTTCTATATCTGAAAATTGTATGTTCATAACCTTTCACCATTTATCAATTGAGAAATAACTTGTATTATTTGACTCAATTTTTTATTTTAGAAATAAGGCCTTTATCAGAAACACTGGCTATCAAATTTTTTTCCTGGCTTTCTGCTTCCCTTCAAATTTTGGTTATATTGGTTTTGCTTGTGCAAAACTTTTTAATTGAATGTAATCAAAGTTATTCATTTTGCAATTCATAATTTTCATAAAGTTCTTCTTTGGCCATAAAGTTCTCTCTTTTCCAAGGATCTGATAGGCAAAAAATCCTTTGTTCTCCTAATTTGCTTATAATATCACTGGGGTTTTTTTAGATCTTTTTGATTTGAGATGTGAGATGTAGATTTATGCTCAGTTTCTAACATTTTCCAATCATCTAGCAATTTTTGTGAAATATTAAGTTATCACAGTTTGGGGGGTTTATCAAACACTAGTTTACTATAGTCACTGATTATTGTGTCATGTGTATCTAATCTATTCCACTGATCCTCCACTCTGTTTCTTAACTTGTACCATATGGTTTTGATAATTGCTGCTTTATATTAGTTGTAGGTCTGGTACTGCTAGACCACAATCCTTTGTAGTTTTGTTTTTTTTTTTTGTTTTTTTCGTTAGTTCCCTTGATATTCTTGACCTTTTGTTCTTCTAGTGCTATAAAATATTTTTTGTGAGTTTCATTGGTATGGTACTGAACAAGTAGAATAATTTAAGTAGAATTGTAATTTTTATTATATTACCTCAGCCTACCCATGAGCAATTGATATTTTTCCAATTGTTTAGATCTGACTTTGTGTAAAAGATGTTTGGTAATTATGTTGATATAGTTTCTGGGTTTATCTTGGCAGGTAGATTACCCACATATTTTATTTTTTCCCACAGTTATTTTACATGGAATTTATCTTTTCTACTGGGCTTCATTAGTAACATATAGAAATGTTGATTTGTGCTGACTTGAAATCCTGCAATTTTGCTAAAGCTGTTTATTTCAAATGTGTTTGGGATGATCGTCTAGTATATTTATTTAAATATGCTTTCATATCATCTGCAAAGAGTGATAGTTTTATCTCATTGCCTACTCTAATTGAATTTCTTTTTGCTAGAGCCAACATTTCTAGTACAATTTTGAATATATTGGTGATGGGCATACTTGTTTCATCCCTGATCACCATTAGTAATGCATCCAGCTTCTTCACATTGCAAATAATGCTTGCTGATGGTTTTAGATAAATACTTATCATTTTAAAGAAAACTCATTTATTTCTATGCTCTCTAGTGTTTTTTAATAGGAATAGATGCTGTACTTTGTCAAAAGCTTTTTCTGCATCTATTGAGATTATCATATGATTTCTCTTAGTTTTGTTATTGATGTGGTCAATTATGCTAATACTTTTACTTATATTGAATTAGCCCTGCATTCCTGGTATAAAGCCCACTTGATCATAGTGTATTATTTTTCTGATAAGTTGTTGTCATCTCTTTACTAATATTTTATTTAAAATTTTTGCATCAACATTAAGGAGATTGATCTATAATTTTCTTTCTCTGTTTTGGCTCTTCCTAATTTAGGTCTTAGCACCATATTTGTGTCATATAAGGAATTTGGCAAGACTCTTTCTTTCCCTATTTTTCCTAATAGTTTAGGTAGTATTAGAATTGTTCTTTAAATGTTTGGCAGAATTCACTAGTAAATCCATCTGGCCTTGGAGATTTTTTCTTAGGAAGTTCATTGATGGCTTATTCAATTTATTTTTCTACAATAAGACTAAGTAATTTATTTCCTCATTTGTTAATCTGGGCAATTTATATGTTTGTAAATATTCATCTATTTCAATTAGATTGTCAGATTTCTTGTCATGTAGTTGGACAAAATAGCTTCTAATTATTGCTTTAATTTTTCTTTCTTTGGTGGCAATTTTCATGCTGGTAATTTGTTTCTTTTATTTTCTCTAATCAACTTAACCAAAGGTTTATCTATTTTGTTGTTGTTTTTTTCATAAAATAAACTCTTAGTTTTATTTAGTTCAATAGTTTTCTTAGTTTCAATTTTATTAAATCAGAATTTTCTAATTTCATATTTAATTGGGTTTTTATAATTTGTTCTTTTTTTAGCTTTTTTAGCTGGATGCCCAATTTGTTTATCTCCTCTTTCTCTATTTTATTCATATAATTATTTTGAGATGTAAAATTTCCCCTCAGAACTGCTCTGGATGCATCCCATAGGTTTTGGTATGTTGTCTCATTGTCATTCTCTAGGCTGAAATTACTGTTTCTATAATGTGTTGTTTGACCCACTCATTCTTTATAAGTAGACTAATTTATTACTAGTTTTTAGTCTATCTTTCCCTATCCTTTTATTGAATGTAATTTTTGTTGTATTGTGATCTAAAAAGAAAGCATTTACTATTTCTGCCTTTTGCATTTCATTGTGAAGTTTTTATGCCTTGATATAAGATCAATTTTTGTGTAGGTGCCATGTGCTGCTGAGAAAAAGGTATATTCCTTCCTATCCCTATTCAGTTTTCTCCAAAGTCTTTCATATCTCAGTTTTCTAAGATTCCATTAACCACTCTATTTGTTTTATTTTTATGGTTACATTTATTTAATTCAGAGAGGGGAAGGTTCAGGAAGGGGAAGAAGAGAGGAACTATAGTTTTGCTGTAGTAACTGACAACTTCTTTTCTAAAGAATTTGAATGTTCTGCCACTTGGTGCATATACAGTAAGTATCAACACCACTTCATTGTCTGTTATCCTTTAACAAGATGTTTTCCTCTTTATCTTTTTTAATTAGATCTATTTTTGCTTTTGCTTTATCTGAGATCATAATTACTACCCCTGCTGTTTTTGCTTCAGTTGAAGCATAACAGATTTTGTTCCTGCATTTTATCTTTATGTATCTCTGTTTCAAATATGTTTCTTGTAAACAACAGTGTAGAATTCTGGTTTTTAATTCATTTAGCTATCCTCTTCCATTTTATGTGAGAGTTCATCCCATTCACATTCACAGTGATGATTACCAGCTATGTATTTCCCTCTTTTTTTCTCTTCATATAAACTTTTGTTCTCTTTTTTTTATCCTGTCCTTCCTTAGTAGTGTTTTGTTTCTGACCCACTTCTCTTGATCTGCCTTCCCTTCTATCACTCCTCCTCTTCTCTTATCCCTTTCTTCTGATGTTTCTGACTTCCCTCTATCCAGGCCTTCCCTTTTCTTCCCTCTTTATTCAGTATGGTAAAAGATAAATTTCTACACCCAACTAAGTGAATGTTATTCCCTCTTTTGAGTTTTAGATGATGTCCATCCCCCTTCCTTCTTTCCCTCTATTGTAATAGGTATTTTGTTCCTTTTCCAATGATCTTTTCCCCATTTTACGGCTTTTTTCTCTTCTCTCAGTGCAATCCTTTTTCTACCCTCAGTGTCTTTTCTTCGATTTCATCACATCAGAGTCAATTTATATCCACACCTTCTATGTAACTGCCCTAATAAAAGATATAGTTCTAAAGAATTACAAATACAAAATACTTCTCACACAAAGTCAGATCTAAACAATTGGAAAAATATCAATTGTTCATGGCTGGGCTGAGCTTATATTATAAAAATTACAATTCTACCTAAATTAGTCTACTTATTCAGTGCCATATCAATCAAACTAGCAAAACATTATTCTATAGAACTAGAAAAAGTTATAACAAAATTCACTAGAAGAACAAAAAATCAAGAATATCAAGGGAATCAATGAAAAAACTGCAAAGGATATGGTTTAGCAGTACCAAACCTAAAACTATATTATAAAGCAGCAGTCATCAAAACCTTTTGTTACTGGTTAAAAAATAAGAGTGGTGAATCAGTGGAATGTATTAAATATACATGACATAATAATCATGGCCTACAGAAATGTAATATTTGATAAACTTCCAAACTGCAACTTCTGGAATAATAACTCACTGACAAAAAATTGCTGGGAAAATTGAAAAATAATATATCAGAAATTCAGCATAGCCCTACATCTCACATCACATACCAAAATAAGGTCAAAATGGATACATGATTTGGGCATAAAGAATTAGGAGAACAAGGGATAATTTACCTATTAGCTTTTTTGGAAAAGGGAGGAATGTATGACCAAAGAAGAACTAGAGAACATTCTGAAAGGCAAAATGGACTTTGATTACATTAAATTAAAAGGTCTTTGCACAAACAAAACCAACAGAAACAAGATTAAAAAGGAAATACAAAGCTGGGGGGAAAATCTTTACAGCCAGTCTTTCTGATAAAGGTCTCATTTCTAAAATATATTTTAAAACTGTGTCAAATTTACAAAAATACAAGTCATTCCCCAAATGATAAATGGTCAAAGAATATTAACAATTTTCAGATGATGAAATTAAAGTCATCTATATTTATATGAAAAAAATGCTCTAAATCACTCCTGATTAGATAAATTCAAATTAAAATAACTCTGAGGCACCACCTCATATCTCTGAGATTGTCTAAGATGACAGGAAAAGATGATAAATGTTGGAGGAGATATGGGAAAACTGGGACACTAATACACTGTTGGTGGAGTTATACAATGATTCAGTCATTCTGGAAAGCAACTTGAAACTATGCCCAAAAGGCTATAAAAATCTGCCTACTACTGGATCTGTATCCCAAGGAATCTTAAAGGAGAGAAAAGGATCCACATGTGCAAAAATGTTAGTAGCAGCTCTTTTTGTGATGGCAAAAAAATAGGAAAATGGGTTAGATGCCCAATTGAGGAATGGCTGAATAAGTTGTGGTACATGAAGGTAATGGAATATTATCCTATAAAAAAATATTGAACAAGCTGATCTTTAGAAAGACCTGGAAAGATTAACATGAAATAAATGATGCTGAGCAAAACAAGCAGAACAAGAAATACATTGTATAAATAGCAAGAATGTGTGATGATAAACTAAACTATAAAAGACTTGGTTCTTCTCAGTGGTTCGGTGATCTAAAGCAACTGCAATAGACTTTGGACAGAAAGTGCCATGTGCATTCAAAAAAAGAACTAACAAGACTGACTATAAATCAATACATGCTATATTCACTTCTTTTTTCTGTTTTTTTTATCTCTCCCTTGGTTTTTTCCATTTTGCTCTGATTTTTCTCTCCCAACATGATTCATAAAGCAATATGTGTTTTAAAAAAATAACTAATTTTTTTAAAAGTTACAAATATTTCCCCATCTAGGGATAGTTAGTTTTTTCCCCTTTCCTGTTTACCTTTCTATGCTTTTGTGAGACTAGTTTTTGAAGATCAAAATTTCTATTTAGTTCTGGTCTTTTCAATAGAAATGAATGAAAGTCCCTTACTTCAGTGAAGATCTGTTTCTTCCTCTGAAAGATGATATTCAAGTATTTCTAGATAATTGATTCTTGGTTGCAATTTCAGGCCCTTTGCTTTCTGAAATATGGAATTCCAGGCCCTCTGATCCTTTATTGTAGAAGCTGCTGAGTCCTGGGTAATCCTGACCGGTTCCTCAGTACTTGAATTTTTTTTCTGGTAGCTTGCAGATCTTTTATTCCTTGGGATTATAATTCTGGAATTTTCCAATAGAGTTTCTTGGGGTTTTCCCTATGGGATCTCTTTTTAGAAGATGATAATTGGATTCTTTCAATGACTATTTTTGCCCTCAGGTTCCACTACATCAGGGTAGTTTTCCTGGATTATCTCTTGAAGAATTCTATCCAGGCTCTATTTTTGGTTGTGATCATCAGGGAGACCAGCAATTTTAAAACTGCCTTTTCTGGATCTATTTTCTAGATTGGCTGTTTTTCCAATGAGGTATTTTATATTTTCTTTTTCATTCTTTTTTTGGTTTGTTTGATTCTTGATATCTCAATGAATCATTAGCTTCTATTTTTTCTAATTTTTATTGTATGATTTTCTTAAATTAGCACTTTTTTCTTCAATCTTTTTTCCATTTGATTCTTTTCAAAATGTTCTCTTCAGTATTTTTTTGCATTTGTCCAAATGTGTTTTTTAAGGAATTGTTTTCAAATTTTGCCCTTCATTTTCCAAGCTATTGATTCTCTCTTGCATATCTCTCATTTCTTCACTTACAAGAAGCCTCTTTGGGCTTGATACCAATTCATATCACCTTTTGAGATTTCCCATGTGGGCATTTTGGCCTCTTTTGAATTGATGTTTTAGTCTTCCCTGTCACTATAATAATTTTCTTTGTTTAAGATTTTTTCTTTTTCTTGCTAATTTTCTTTATTTTGCCTTTTTGTGCCTTTAAAAAATCTAGCTCTGATCCTTGGGTACAGGGGGTGCTGTCCCAAGCTTCTCACCACACTCTGAACTTTGGGCCTTTGTTTGATGTTTTGCTCACAGCAGTGTGGTAATCCTACCTGTTCTCTTCAAGCAACAGCCTGGTTTCCTAGGCTGGCAGTTTGCTTTCTGTATTGGGACTGAAGGCTACTCCGCTGTCTGCTTTGCTACTGAGCCAGGACCAAGGGTCCCAGTTGTTGATTGCTGTGATTAAGGCCCTCTCACTGGATTTCCTGGATACTATCTAAGCTGAACTGAATATTCCTTTTACCCCCAGTGAGTCTACTTGAAATCCTTCTAATCTAGAACTGGATAATGGTTTCATTCCATCAGACTCTGTTCAGAGGCTTGGCTTCATGTAGGTTTTGAGAAAAACTGGGAAAGCTCAAGCACCTTTATGGTTTCACTCTGCCATCTTAGCTCTGCCCCCTTACCCCTTGCCCCCTTAAGATATTTCTTGTAAAACATCACTACAATTCAAGATTTCCACATTTACTGTAAAGATATGAAATTGAGTGAAATTCTTATCAATTAAAGTGGGGTGGAATTGAATAAATTAGTTAAAATGTCCTCCATTAATCTGCTGTAGTGTGTTTAGCAAAGACCATAGTCCCAAATATTGTAGAGTAATAGTATAAAATTAAAATATAACTAGATCCCTGGGATACAAGTATCATTTTAGGAAAGCACAAATATTACCTGATGTATTTTATTTCACTAAACATGTCACAATTTATTTTTTAATCTGCTTCAATGAGTTTGAAATTTCTGCTCTATAGCACTTTTATGTCTTTTGAAGCTTTTGCATTATCCATATTGGATGCCTTTCCTGGTACATTGTATTAAACCTTGAGAAAAATGTATATGTTAGTTTATAATCAGATTTGTTAATTAACATTCTTTCTCCAGATGATTCAAACTCTTATTTAAAAAAAAATTCCTATCCACTTCTGATTCTGAAAATCACTTACTCTTTTCCCAAAATAGGGCAAAAAGACAATTCCCAATTTTAGAGACTTAGCACTCCTCTCACCCCCAGCCCTATAAAGCTTCCACTTTTAAGTCTTACCAGGATGATGATTCATGTGTTAACATGGATAGTTTATACATGGAATAGGCTTCTGTTTGTAGTCAGGGACACAGAAAGAAAAACAAGTTGTTGTTGCCCATCAAAACAGGTACAGGGGGCTTGAGTTGTGGTAAACAGAACATGATTAACCATACATCTACATGCAATGAGCTTGAGTCCTCGTAAGACAGGTTGCCAGAAAGCTTGGGTCCTGCTATATTTCTTGTTCATCTCAAAATTGTCATCTCAAAATATGTCAAAAATGTCTAAGAAGTGAGCATCTTCTTGAGAGGGTCCAACCAATGAGCAAAGAGTAAACATCTTCCCCTCCTACCTTGCCCTATAAAACACTCATGTTAGAGTACCCCCTTAACCAACCAACCCCCTGATGCTGCTTGGTCCCATCCTGCTTTCTACGACAATAAAGACTTTTCCTTTGAGAAACTAGTTCCATGTCCAGGTAATTCTTATGTGCTAAGCCCACTCTCCTACCATATACAAAATATATAGATTAATTTTCTAACAAAGCATTGTTAACAAATAATGTAATAGGTTTATGATGTTTAATTATTAAGTAAATTACCAGGGAAAATAGAAGCATATAGCAAAATCTGCATCAATGAACACATATAATACATGGTAGGCACATGGTAGGTAGGTATGCGTACAAGATGAAGGAACCAATGGGCTTATGCTAATTCCTTTTTGGTGACATAAGAAGACAAGCTAGGTTTCCCTCAGAAGTGAGGAAATGCTTTTGACACTGAATATTAGAGCTTATTAAAAAAAAAGGAAAATGACTATATAAGTAACATAAAAGTCTAAGCAGTTTACAAACCCATGGTTTTATATTTTTTTTAATTTGTATTGGCCTTTACCCAGTTTCCTTGTGACATCTCCTATAATCCCTGGAGTAGCTCTAGCTTGAGTTGCTGGCTATTCTATTCTTTATGGAATGAAGCCAAATAGTATTTTCTTTGGTTTTGTGTCCTGTAGTCCATCATGATTGTTAATAAGTGGAAGCCAGTTTTGCCCTAGGAAGCTAGTTTTGCCTAGAAACCTATACTATCATCACCTTAAACAGAAATCTCTAAATTAGTTAATTTCAAGACATATAACATTTTCCCTATTTTGTATAGAGATGTTTAATCCATTATCACTTGCCTTCCTCCTATAATTAAAGTTAATGTGTACTTCATTCTGATTTTTTACTCTGTATTATTTCATAGAGATCTTTCCAGATTTTTTTTGTTTTTTCATGCTTGTCCATCTTATAATCTAATATTCTAATGTATTAATGTAAAAATTAAATTAACCATTATAATGTTATTGGATATCTTAATGCATACACTTAAATATAATTAACACATTTATGGAAAAGATGTTACCTTATTGCCTATAGAAGATATGCTTAATTAAATATGAAACCACAGATATATTGGTGGACTTCTTGCAGTACCTGTTTGGCCTTTCAGAGATAATCAGTGGACTACATAGCTAAATGGGAATTACTATGATGCCCTGCTTTTCCAAATTTCTACTGTAAGTCTATCCCTCACTCACCCACAAGATCTGCCCCAAAAATAGAAACCTCCATCTAAAAACACAATAAGGCATTTATCTGGAGTACATGAGTGTATTCTGTAAATTCCTTTCACTATAGTACTTGGTGCCCAAGATAGCTGAATCACTCTTTTTCTGATTCCAATAATGGCTAAATAATTTATTGAGCAATGTCAGATCTGCCAGTAAAGTAATTATTCCATATCCTCTCAGGGTCCATTTGTTCATCTCAGTCTCAAAAAATGTACTACAAAACAGCTTATTTTGAAGGCAGAGAACTTAAAACAATTATCATTAATCTCTAATGGAGAAAAACTAGAAAGAAGACTAGGAAAAAAAGTGAACAAGTTTTTATTCACTTGGTTTATTGTTGTGACAGTTAATATCTTTAAATACAAAAAATGAAAAAAAGAGAAAGCAAACTTTTTCTTTATTTCATTAGTCAGGCTTCTGTGAAAGTATGATCATTTCCTGACTCTTGACTCCAGTTTTTGGCAACTTAGGTACTGTGATCACTGAGAAGCAAAAAATAAAATAAAATAACAAATACTTAGCAAGGAACAACCTTCACAATTCAGTCATTACAAATTTCATAGTGAAAAATGTAATTAGTACAGTTTGTATGAAAAGTTGCCTATCTTCTCCCTTTCCCTCTCTCTTGTTAAAGAGATCAGTTAACCAGACTTCTAAAGCATAATATTCTCTTTTTCTCCTTAGGAAAGATCTATTGGAGAGGATAGCTATCTCTAGATCCTTTAATGCCTAACTCAATTTGGGGAAGGAATTTTGATCTTATCAAAACTGAATACTAAAACTCCTAAGGACTAATAGTAATTCTTGGGAAAATAACTAGATAGAAAAATTACATTGGACATTACTGAACAGGAAGGAAATGAGAAAAGGAAATCAGGGAAAAGTTTTAAAGTTCTAGTTTCTATATAACCTAAAACACACAGAAAAATATCAATTATATCTCTGATGTATTTAAGTAATTCTAGTCTCTATTGGAATGTAGAAGACCTTTTAGACTAAACTGCTTTCACTTTGACTCATTTTAGCCCAAGACATGGTATGACACCCAACAAAACTAGTGTTTTGTGTCAGAGATAAAGGGAGAAAACGAATGCTAATCTAGTAAGAATCCTTCAAAAGCCTAGAATATTTTCTTTGGGCTGAAATGATTGCTCTAAATATAATTAGCAGGTATCTTCATGAATATACAAGATACTGGAGGAAAAGATACGTAGTTCAAGTTCTAATTATATTCACAAATGCCTTTAATTGAAAACTAAATATTCAACTACAACAGACTGAAGATTGTTTATTATTTATTATCTAAATGGTGCCTTATATTAACTGAGCTACAAATTATAAATTTTTAAATTACAAGTGGTAGATAGTTCTTATCATCATTTTGGTACAAAAATGCCTAGTCCTTATATCCCCAATTTAATAAAGGTACACTGAACCTGAAAAATATTTATGGCCTAATTAGAAATATCTGTGGGAAAAGTTTAATTCATTTTGGTTTACTATATTAATCTCTAACTGTTCATTTCCTATTCATACTTGTTTTCCCTTTTATCTTCTATAAAATGCTAAATTGTGATAAGTAAAAAACATTATAAAATACATTATAGAACTGAAAAAGAGAGAAAACAAAAGTAAATTTTAAAAACAATTTCTTTGAATATAACAACATTTTATTTTGTGCCTGTTGTATCAGGTGGTGGAATAGATAGATTATAATACTACATAGACTCTGGTCTCAAGAAATGTATGGTCTAATAGAATGAATGTGAAATGCATACCAAGTTTAAAGGTAGGGTGTGATGGGGACAAAGGAGAGATCCAGATAAAGTACACTAGAACAATTTGATAAAATTAATATGAAAAAGAAAACCTGAGAAAGAAAGTACTTTTAGCCAGGATTCAGAGAAGGGGGAAAGAATATTAGCCAAGATTTCAAAGAAAGAGAGAACGCTAAAGAAAGAGGATGATGATAAGAAAACATATTCCTAAGCAGAGGAGATGGCCTTTATAAATACAGAGACAGATGTAATATGTCAACTTCATCTAAGAGCCAGTAATCCAATTTGACTATAACATACAATTGGTTACAGGAAGTAATATAAAGACTGAAAGAATAAGGCTAGAAGCAAGACTATGGAAAGTCTGGCCTTAAATGCTAGAATATAGGTAATTTTATTTAATCTATAAATTAGAGGTCTCTAAGGTAAGGTGTTGTGACATGACCCCAATATAATGATCATAAACAAAAGTACTAAATGTTGCAGAAATGTCAAGGATGAAAAGGCAGCCAGACAGCAAATAAAAGGTGATTGTTGCAAGAGATGTCTTAGTACAATGGTGTGGCTGGCAACCATATGTAAGGGATTGAAGAATGAATGGAGAATGAGAAATCAATATAATGATTCTTAGTTCTTGTCCAGCAGAAAACCCAAACCTCACCTTGTACTGTATGACGTGCTGCTTTCCCCTGATAGAGATCTGTTTTAAGAGGAGGAAAAAAGGATTTATTTTAAAATTAAGAAAATACAGAATCCTGAGGAATTAAGTTATTGTTTAAAGCAAAATTTTAGAAACTATCATTCTTAAACACAATTTAGACAATAGCAAATACCTGATACCCACTTTTCCTTTATACCTAGCTTCTCATAGCATATGTCATGTTTAAATGTGTTTAAAAGGTTTTTTTTTCCCTTTTGGAAAGCCTGATTGTCTTTAGATGGTGGTCCATTTACTAAGATGAGAAGCATACTATTGGGACTCTTTACTGTGACTGTCTTAAGATTGGTGAAACAAATTCATAGTAGCCAAACCTAGAAAAAAAAGATAACATACAATACTTCTCTCCTATCCTCAATTTTATTCCCTCCTATTCATAACATAAGTGAATTAGATTGAATACTTCTGTACCCATAGCAATGATTTATTTGAAACAGAAGTTTGTTTTTGATCTAAATCTATGAATTCCTTGGTGTGGGAAAAATAGGCAGCTAGATGGTATAATATATAGATTGTGAGATCTGGAATCAAGAAAACCAAGTCCATTTAAGCCTCAGACACTTACTAGTTGTGTGGTCCAGAACAAGTGACTTGCCTCAATTCTTCATCTGTGAAATGCACTGAAGAAATAAATGGCAAGCCTCGCCAGTATCCTTGCCAAGAAAATCCCAAATGGTGTCACAAAGAGTCAGACAAAACTAGAATGACTGAATAAGGAAAATTCCTATGGATGAAGATCGACCTGTAATTATAGTTTTATAAAGTTGTATAGGACATTAAGAGGCTAAGTGATTGGTCCAATTTAACACAACTAGGATGTGTCAGAGGCAGGACTTAATTCCAAGGCCAGACTTCTATCATTATACCCTGTTGATTATCTGTTATTACAACTGCCAACATATAAAAAGCACTATAAAAATAATTAAAATCAGAATTGAGAATGGCAAAAGCATAGACTATCTCTAATACGCCCTCTCCTGTGATTGCTTCTAGCTTAGCAATTCCTTTGGTTTACTTGAACTTTTAGTATGCTATCATTTGCATGTCACTGCTCTCACAATATTATTATACTACTAAGAGCTGATCTAGAGGAAACTTGGTAATCTTTTCACAGTATCTTGAAATATAAAGGGAAAAAAGAATTAGACTAGAATTCATTCATTTAGACTGAACTGTAGGAGAATGCTGTTTAATTTCCACCTAACTCTATACTTACAAGTGAGAGAAGCTGCTGATCAAAATGTACAAATACTAGACAAAAAGTCTCCTTAGCTTAAATAGCTAGTCCTTAAAATAGACATAGATTTCGTGTGGTGGATTGCCTTTTTTGTCTTTACCAAGGCAGTACAAAATCATTGTGCCTTACAATCTCTAGAACAACTAGAATATTTTGAAAACTAATTTTAGTCTGAAGATAGAAATATCTGCTGAAATGAAAAACCTAAGCCTCCCAGGCAATTTCCCAAGTGAAGTTTATTCTATTACCTTATCTCCCTCAGTCTCTGCCAAGATGCCTATTCTTTCCTTGTTTGTTTTTTTTTAATGTCTATTTGTTCCCAGACACCATTAACAGGGAAGAGTTGTTTTTGATGGTTCCTATTATGATTCTGAGATACTTATCACAAAACATTCTTAGCCATCATGGTTCTCTGCCACAGAGTGGGCCAGAACTCTTTATCTCCCAAGAGATAGAGGAAAGCTAACGGACTACCTTCACTCTCTAAAGTGGTTATATTTAAATCATATCTTACCAGCTAGAATAACAAGTTGCCTGGGGGCAAAAATATGTTCTTTTTAATGTAAGATTTTACACACACATTCTCTTTATAAGTTTACTTTATAATATTACTCAACAATATATTGGGATGCTCCAAGTGCAAAGTTGAGAATTTTTTCTTAATTTTTATCTAAAAAAATAAAGTGTACAAAATTAATTTACCCTTCACTTTGCATTTCTTCTACATTGCATAATTCTTTCACTTTATTCCATTTTATAACAATAATGATAGTGATGATGAGAAATGGTAGAGAAATGTAGAAGCCTAGAATAAGCCAGTTCTTTCGAGTAGCAATATAGCTTCGAGTAGTGACTTTATCTAGAAAAAGAAAAAAGATCAACAATTTCATATGAATATAAATTGTGCAACTAATTATTGGGGGCTAAATTTTATAAACATATACATGGAAACACAACTACTCAGAATTAATAAAAGAATAAAATGACCGATCGAAGAGGAGCAGGGGCTTGCTCCTGGGCTCCAAGGTGTCTACTCCCATGCCCATTGAGTACATCTCAGCAAGGAAAAAATCAGGAGGCTATGGGGGAGTTGCTTAAGCAGTAAGAACTAAAAGTACAAGAATTCCGCCTACAGGCTGAGTCAAAGAAGAAACAAAAGGTTATTTTACAGAGACCTGTTGCTTTCCCAATAGAACAGAGAAAAATGAGCCTTCCTCCCCAGGGAAGTATGAAGCATGCTTAGGTTAGGTTAACAGAGAAGCAAAGTCTGTTAGTAACTCAGAAGTAGATCAATGAGTTCTCAGGTGCTCAGAAAGGCATGTTTCCTTGGCTCTTTAAGGGAGTGAGATTAGAGCCTGAGAGGTAGAAGTAGTGGGAGAACTAACTGAATACAATGGGTTTTAAGGAATACCACAAGTTTTAAAACTAGGAAAAATTTTAACTTGGACAGCCAGACAAGTTAGTACAAGGAGAAAAGCGAGCAGAGAGTTGGTGCCCGTAGCCCAGGAGAGTACAGCACCTGGGGCAAAGTTAAAGAAGTCTTTTTATTTAGCATTTTACTGATTTATTTTGATTGTTACTTTTCTAGGAGATCTGCGGCCATTTGGTCCAGAAAAGAGTTAAGTATCTTAAGTACCATGGTGAGTTGGTCAGAAAAGGAATTAAGTACATTAAATACCTTGCTGATGAGAAGGGGTGTGGTGCTTTTCACTTTCAAAGCTCAGTTTCAATTCTGCCTATAACCAAGCATGTGTCCTTAAGGTATTCCTCATCTCCTGACCCTCTTCCCTCAACTCTGCCTTGGAAGGAAGAGGAGGAGGAGGAGGAATAGGAGGGGCAATGACACCATCAGTACTGCCCATGAAGCAGTTTTGCCCACCCCCTATGTCCTCATTACAAGAGGCAAGGCTCTGCTCTAGGGCCCCTGGCAAAAAACACTCAGGGTTTGATAGAAACTACTGTTACACCTAGAGAGTCTTTAAAAGTTTGGTACTCCAACATGATCAGTCAGTAGAGAAGCAACCAAAGAGGGGAAGGGGATTGCAATTAGGGAGAATAGAGTTGTATGCTGCTAGGATTACTGAGATATCCCCTGGAGAGCTTGAAACCTGTCCCTGTCCGTCCTATAGATCCTTTGCCTCCACACACAGTAGGTTTGATCATTTCACCTCCTGAGAGTGCTTACAAAATAGTACCCATCTATTCATTGATTTGGGAAACTGGGAGATGTGTAGCTAATATCCCAGTCACTAAGACAATGTGTGACTTATCACCAGGAGAAGTAGTTAACATCAGCCTCTTGATATACACTCCTGAAATGCAATTTGGTGATATTTATTCAGATTTTGACTCTCAACAACAGAATCTAGGAATATTCTGGATTGCAGCCATTACAGCTGATAATCCTATACTCACAATCTATGTAAATGGCATAGCGTTGAAAGAGTTGGTAGACATGAGTGCAGATCAAACAGTCATTAGAGGTGCCAGCTAGCCCAGTAATTTGCCAAAGATTAAGACAGACACCTATATGTCTGGCATAGGAGGATCAATAGCAGCTAAACTTAGTGCTACCCCTTTGAGAGGGAAATCTGAAGATAAAACAGGAATTTTCACTCCTTTTCTAGTTAAAAAAATCCTCATCAATCTATGTGGAAGAGATTGTTTTTATTCTAACCCTATAAGGAGGATATGAAAAGATTTGCCTTTTCAGTGCCCAGCATTAATTTAGCTGAGCCTTATAAAAGATATGAATGGACAGTTTTGCCACAGGGAATGAAAAATAGCTCTACTATGTGTCAAACACTTGTAGCTGCTGCTCTTACTCCTGTAAGAAAAGCATTTCCAAAAGTTATGTTATTACCTTACATAGACAATATCTTGGGGTGTACACTTGAGGAGCAAATGTTAGAAGCATGTCTACAAAAGACCATAAAAACACTATGGAACTACCACTTGTATATAGCCCCAGAAAAAATCCAAAGGCACACTCCTTTTCAATATTTAGGATATGAAGTATACCCTAAGGTGCTTACAATACAAAAACTTTCCTTAAGAACAGAGAAGCTAAACACCTTAAATGACTTTCAGAAATTGATAGGAGATATCCAGTGGATGTGTCCAGTGTTAGGCTTGACTACCTATCAATTACAGTCATTATATGATATTTTAAGGGGAGCCAGTGCTTTAAACTCACAATGCCAGCTTACAAAAGAAGCTCAAGAGGCTTTGAGAGAAGTTGAACTGGTTTATCCAATGTGGTTGAAAGAGTCACTCAAAAACCCTTGGAAATAATCAGGTTTTGCTACACAAGAGGCACCTACAGCAGTCCTTTATCAAGGAGACAGTGTGATAGAGTGGGTGAACTTCTCAGCACAATCAGAACAAAACCTTACTCCTTACCTAGTGCTTGTGGCTAGAATTTTATTAAAGGACATTAAGAGAGTAGTACAATTATCTGGGATAAGACCTGACAGGATATATACCTTTTATACCAATGCACAAATTAATGTATGCTGTGAAACCATCCCAGAGTGGCAAATTTTATTGACCACAGCTCCAATTTTATACACGGGTCTCCTTTAAAGATAACCCGGCTGTTACATAATTGGCAATGGATTTTTGAAGAAAAGTTTTCTAAGGTTTCTTTTAAAGGATCAATCTTTACAGATGCATCCAAACATAACATTTGTGCTATATATTGTCCTGACTTAATTATTAAAAGAATAGTCAGAAATTTCTTTCAGTCTACTCAGCAGAATGAATTGTATGCAATCATGTTATCTAGGAGATGTAAATATATCTGATTCAGCCTATTCAGTAGGTGTAGTACAAAGAATTGCCACAGCCCAAATAAAATTTGTAGCTTCCAATATATATCAGCTCTTTAAGGAACTTCAAGAGCAAGTGAGAAAGCATCCAGGTAAGATTTATATCTTGCATGTCCACTCTCATAATGAACTTCCAGGTCCTATTTTTTTATGGAAATTCAAAGGCAGATAGCCTTCTAACCATATTAGCCAGTATTCCTTTATTTCAGGCAGCCCAAGCTTATCAGGCTGCTTGACCTTTATGTTTACAATTTGGGATAACAAGAGAGGAAGCTAGGAGCATAGTAAAAAGCTATACAGATTGCCTTCCATTCCATGCTCCTACACTCCCTCCAGGGAAGAACCCTCGTGGTTTAAGATCAAATGAAACTTGGCAAATGGGTGTCACCCATTATAAAGCTTTTGGTCGTCTGTCTTTTATCTATGTTGTAGTAGACACCTTTTTGGGATTTCCTTTCGCAATACCAGGAGCAAAGAGACTGCCTGAGTGGTCACTGAATTCCTCATACAAGCTTTTGCAATCATGGGTGTGCCACACAAGTAATAAAGACAGATAATGGGCCTGCTTATACATTTTCTGTCTTTCGGTCCTTCTGCATTGAATTTGGCATTGCCCATTCCACTGGCATCCCATATAACCCTACTGGCCAAGCCATTGTTAAACGGCCTAATCTTATCCTCAAGATGCTCTTGTCTAAACAAGAAAAGGGAGTACTGGGGTTCGCATGACCCTCCACTCAACTCACGCAGGCTTGCTTAGATGCAGCATTATATACATACAATTACCTGCAATTTTCATATTCTGTGAATCTTACTCCAGCAATGAGTTTTTGGCACATGCAAAAGGCACAGTTGAACAACAGATTGGCCAACAAGAATAAGAGCCCTCTTTCCACAGTGATATAGAAGGGCTTAAATGGCACCTGGAAGGGCCCAGGTTGGGTCAAGGTTTGGGGACCTGAGTAGGCTCTTGTTGTTCCAGATGCAGTTCCAGAAGTTGAGGAATGGATTCCAATCAGAAACATCCATGACCTGGGGAATTAAGAAGAGAAGGACCAGACAATGATGTTGTCCCCGATGATGACCCAAAAGGATCGGCCAGATATCAGCAACCCTTCAGACGCCGATGAAAGCCATATCCCTCCTGACCATGACACCACAAATGGCAAACACGTTAGCACCAGTGTCTCAATTGAACTGTACTGTCCTGGTTGATGCACAATGCCTTAGAGGCTGAAAAAACCAGACAATGGACTTGGGTACTTCTCCCACAGCCTCCCACTATTCATATGATCAGCTTGGGGGTGGGGGGTGCGGGGGGAACTTCGTTCCATTTTCCACTTGTAGATAATGCCTCTAAATTAGTGGGTGAAAAACCAACAGACCCACCTAATACAATTAGTGAGGCAGTGCTGAAGAATATGACTTTTCTTGTATAAACCCCTCCTCTGAGCCTTTCTTTACTAGATACCAAAGGGTGTATTTCAATTGTATACAATACAATACAATTGAAACCACAGAATTTTACTTCAGGTATTCATTTAGTACATGACTTATAATATCCTACCTCCCTGAATATGGCTAAGTATGCCATCAATGTACAGGGACTTCTGTAGTCCAAGACATCTCAGGGTTTCACAAAAGGTTTAATACCACCATAGTCCCGTCCCGAAGCCATATAAGGAGGGCACTCCCAACACCTGGATGCCATTCCACACCTGTTCTAAAGGTATCCCCCCTCAGTGCTTCCAGGAAAGACAGAGAAGACCATCTTCAAGGTGCACTGATGGCCAAGAATGTCACCTCTTAGATAGAAGAGTTTTCCCACTTGATAGCTGAAATTACCCAGGAGGCTTCCAATTTTTTTTTTACCCTCTTTGGCTGCTGATTCTTTTCTTGAGTGGGTTGAACACCATGTTATCTTTTCTTGGTTCTGGTCTTTGCTAGGACCAGCTCTTACCATTTTACTTTTTATTTGCTTTTGTCCTATTTTTATATGCCTTGTAATCTCACTGATTAAGCAAGATGTTGTTGATGCCAAAATTAGTTTGATGCTATGAGCGGTCCTCTTGTTATGGGCCAGAACTCTGAATTTGAACAAGGATTCTTACAAGGTGCTAACTCAGGGGAATTGATAAAGACAATGGTTGTGTAGCATGGTGCTTAACAGTTCTCTAGTTCAGTACATGTACTTAGTACTTAATACAGTTCTACAAGATTCACACCTATGATGAGAAAGCATATAAGCTCAAACAAACTCAGCTAGATTCATTTATAGGCAGAGAAGACAAGAGAACTGGAGATAGGAGCTTAAGCTCTCAGAAGTTCAGAGAGAGCTAGAGAAGACAAGCACACTAGAAGCTCTAGGAGCCAAGAAGACAGATCCATTTGGACCTTCAGTCAGGTTCCTGGTGGCAGGCTCTCTTTTTCAATTTCTCCACTGAAACTAATACACCAGAAGGCCTCCAAGAAAGCTAGCTGAAGCCCTAGGCAAGGAGACAAGACTTTGAAAGAGGCAATAAGGGATTTGGACTTTAACACTTTGGGACTTTTAACATCTGGCTGTCCTTATGGTGATTACTGAACTGAAAAGAAGGCTGCTTCCAGAGACCCCCAGCAAAACCGAATCAGAGAATATTACATTTGCTAAACAAAAAAAGGGTATGAAGGGTATGAAGAGGAACCTCGCATGGTGCAACAAGGAAGTAAAAAGGATTTGATGCCTGAGGCACCTGGGTGTGACTTCTGTAGCCATCAGGGACCACCTCTAGAACAGAACCCTGCCACATTGAGGACACATCATCAACAGGAGACGTCTCCTTCTCTTACTGGCTGTGCATGTGACCTCATGGACCCAATATAAGTAGTGGGAACCAGGAAGTGGAGAGTGCAGGACGTGATCACATACAATAAAGATTTGTGCTCACAAGCTCCTGTGTCCTAGTGTTCTATTGAACAAGAACCTCTGCTCCACGAGGCAGTGGCCAGAGACATCTGAAGACCTGGGATAAGGTAAGACTGGTGACCAGTGACCTGGGTGGTCACAAAGGTGCCTACAATATACAACATAAGCAAATGAATTATTTAATGTTTAAGACAATTATGAAAAGAAAGTCTTGTGACTGACAGAGAAACAGATGATTTTTAAGAACATGCCAAAGGATAAAAGCAGGGATAAACAATGCAAAGCAATCACTTTCTCTTCAGTCTTCTTATATTTTACTTGATGGTACTGAAAGAGAACGCAGTGTAGGGCCAAAGAATCTAGGTTAAATTTTGCCCTTAACACTTGGGAAAGCTTTAGACAAATCACTTCACCTTTCTGGGCTATAACTTCCTCATCTATAAAATGAGGGGGTTGGATTTATGCAAATAAGTGAAAATATACTTTTTAAACAAATACTATGCATAAAATTAAATAGGGGGATCCAATAGAAACACAAAATAATAAAAAATGAAAACAGTCTAGATAACAGTCTCTGTTCTCAAGGAATTTGCATGCTATTAGAAATAATCACAGAAAAAGAAAGTCAAATACAAGGAAAGGCATTATGGGTACAAATGGAAGAACCAGATGAGGTATCCATTTATAATATATATATATATATATATATATATATATATATATATATATATATATATATATAAATATATATATAAAAGATACTTTTTCAAATAAAGTGGGTGTTTTTCTATCCGCAAAACTCTCTGCCTTCTACCTTCCCACCAACCACATTCCCAATTGAAAAATAAAAACAAAACTTCTGATGCAATATGTATAGTCAAATAAAACTAACTCCTATATTGGCCATATAAAAAAAAGTGTCAATAGACATTCTATATCCATCACTATCAAGAGGTAAACAGCAATATACATACTGTACCTTCACCCCTTCCTCCTTCTCTATATAGATTTCTACTTGTTTACCCCAATTAGGAGATAATTTTCTCTGACTTAACTTTCCCTTCCAGCCCTAGTTTACGTTTTTAAGTTCATCAAGATATATTAGAGTCAGTACCATGCCTTCCCTTAAATTATTTCAATGATACCTGATGATGACAGAATTCAGAGGGGACTCTTTTGTCTTACTTCCCCTTCTTAGAATGTAAACAGTTTAACTTTGTTTATAATCTCTTCTGATTGTTCCTTCGTGTTTACCATCCATATTTCTCTTAATTTTGTCTTTTCACTAGACATGTTTAAAAATCATCAATTTAATTTAAATTTTCATTTTCCCTCTTAAATTTTTACTCAAGTTTTCCTATAGACATAATTCTTGGTTGTTAGCCTACAATTCCCACCACTATCACCACCACTATGGATTACTGTCAAATAAGGAGAGGAATTCTTTAAAAAGCAGAATTGGTCAAATTGGGGGAAAATTCCAATTTGAAGAAAAGAAATTCCTTAAAAGTAGAATTGGACAAATGGAAAAGGAGGTACAAAAGTTCACTGAAGAAAATTCCATAAAAATTAGAATTGAGCAAATAGAAGTTAATGACTGAGAAATCAAGAAATAAAACAAAATGAAAAAATCTGAAAAAATGATCTCATTGAAAAAACAACTGACCTGAAAAATAGATCTAGGAGAAATCAGTTTTAAAATTACCAGACTGTAGTATCCTTCTCTAAAATGTAATGTTCTCTTGTTGAGGTTTTCTTGGAGTCCCTGGAGGCAGCCTTAGTTTCAGTTCAGTAATCACTCCAAATGCAGCCAGATATTAAAGTCCAAATCCTTTATTGTCTCTTTCCAAGTCTTGTCTCCTTTCCTGCAGCCCAGTTAACTTTTTTAGAGGCCTTCTGTAGTCTTGGTTCCGAAAGCTTGAGCTCTGGCTTCTGAATCTCCCCAACTGAATCCTGATTGCGGTTCCGAGAACTTCTAGTGCACTTGTCTCTGAATGAATCTATCTGAGTTTGTCTGAGTTTATATCCTCTCTCATCGTAGGTGTGAATCTTGTGGAACTATATTAAGTACTAAGTACATGTCCTGAACTAGAGAATTGTTAAGCGCCATGCTAAATAACCATTGACTCGATCAATTCCACTGACTTAGCACCTTGTTTCAAGTTCTGGCCCATAACACCAGACAACTGAAAGCCATCATAAAAAAAAGAGCCTAAACATCTTTCAAAAAATTGTCTTGCAAGGAAAGTTGGCCTGATATTCTAGAATGAGAAAGTATAATCAAAATTGAAAGAATTCACTTATCACCTCTAGATGATATCCCAAAATGAAAACTCCCAGGAATATCATAGCCAAATTCTAGAGATCCCAGAAAATATTGCATGCAGTCAGAAAGAAAAAATTCAAGTATTTAGAGCAAAGTCAGGATAGCACAAGCAGCTTCTACACTAAAGAATAAAAGAGCTTGGATATGATATTCCAGAGAACAAAAGATCTAAGATTAAAACCAAGAATCATCTACCCAGTAAAACTGGATATAAAATAATATTCAATGAAATAAAGGATTTTCAAGTTTTCTTGATGAAAAGACTAGAACTGAATAGAAAATCTGACTTTCAAATACAAAACTAAAAAAGTATAAAACAGTAAACAGGAAAGAGAAATCATAAGAAACTTAGTAAGGTTCAACAGTTTATATTCAATGATGATACTTGTAACTCATTATTAGGGCAGTTAGAAAGAATATATTTATATACATACACACACACATACATACACAGAGGGCACAAGTGAAAGGATGATACCTGAAAAAAAAAAAATTAAAGGGTGAGAAAAAAAATGTATTGGGAGAAAAGAAAATGGAGAAGTAGAATGAGGTAAATTATCTCACATAAAAGAGGCAAGGAAAAGCCTTTTCAATGAAAAGGAAGAGAGAGAGATTAAAGGGCTGTAAATCAACCTTACTCTTATCAGAACTGGCCCAAAGGAATAATATACACATTGAATTGGGTATAGGAAGCATTCTTACCCTACAGGATAGTAGGAGCAGAAGGGGATATGAGAAAGGGAGTTGGCAGGGCATGGCGGGGAGGAGTGAGATAGAAGTGAGGGCTGATTGGAGGAGGGAGTAGTCAGAAGTAAAACTCTTAAGGAGGGACAGGGTGAAAGGAGAAAGAACAGAATAAACAGAAGTAAATACAATATTTTCTTTTTTTAATTACCTTTTTTTAGGTTATACTTGTATATTCATTTTTTACACATTTCCATGAGTCCATGTTGGAAGAGAAAAACCAGAACAAAAGAAAAAAAACATGAGAAAAAGAAGATAAAAATAGTTTGGGTTGATCCACATTAGTATCCCTAGTTCTCTCTTTGGATGGTTATAGATGACATCTTCCACCCAGAGTTTATTGGGATTGCCTTGGATGACTGAATTGCTGAGAAGAACCAAGTCTATCATAGTTGATCATCACACAATCTTGTTGCTATGGACAACGTTTTCCTTGTTCTGCTTAACAACTGTAATTGTGAAAATTTTTTAAATTTTCTCTGATAAAGGTCTTATTTCTGAAACATAAAAATGGAGTAGAATTTATAAAAATAAGAGCTATTCCCCAATTGATAAATGATCAAAAGTTAAAAACAGTTTTCAGATGGGGTAATACATAGCTATGTATAGCCATATAAAAAAACTCATTATTGAAGAAATAAATATTTTTAAAAATTCTAAAATACTATCGTATACCCATTAGATTGGCTAATATGACAAAAAAGGAAAATGATACATGGTGGAGGGGATATGTGGAAAATGAGTCATTGATAGAGTTGCAAACTGATTCAACCATTTTGTAGAGCAATTTGGAACTATGCCCAAAGGATCATAAAATCATGCATACCCTTTGATCTTTGATTTGATACCACCATTAGATCTATATCCTAAAAGAGACATAAAAAAGAAAAGGAACTATTATGTACCAAATATGCTTCTCTCAGGACAAAGAATTGGAAATTGAAGAAATATCCATCAACTGGTGAATGACTGAATTAATTGTGCTATGTGATTATGATGGAATACAATTGTGCCATAAGAAATGATGAGTAGAATGCTCTTAGAAAAACCTGGAAAGATTTCCATGAGCTGATACAAGTAAAATGTACTGTGTACAAAATAGCAACATTAGAATATTATCTGCTATGAATAACTACTCTTAGCAATACAATGATCCAAGACAACTCTAAAGGACTTATGAAAACTGCTATCTAGCTATCCACAGCCAAAGAAAGAACTGATGGTGTCTTAATGTATAAGTAAAGCACACTATTTTTTTTACTTCACTTTTCTTGAGAGGTTTTTTGTTTATATTTTCTTTTACCACATGAATATTATGGTAATGGTTTACATGACCACATAGTATAACCTATAATAAATTGTTTGCATTCTCAACTGGGGAAGTATGAAGGAAAAGAATTTGAAACTCAAAATTTTTCAAATGAATGTTTAAAATTGTTTTAATATGTAACTGGAGAAAATAAAATAAAATTCTAAATAAACTGGAAAAGAGAGAAAACAAACATAAAAAACACACAAGAAAATAAAGCAGGAGAAAGCCTAATAAAGTTATCAAGATAACCCATTGATCATAAACCCAAAAGGTAACTCTACACAGAAACCGTCAGATGCTCAATGCAGAAATCAGATTGATCATATACTTTACAGTTAAAATGAAGTATGAAGCAAAATGCCAGACTGAATCAAAAGATAGAATTCAAAGTTGCTGAGAAAAATATCTTAGATATGTTGATGAGACCATTCTGATAGCAGAAAGTGAAGAGATATTAATAAGTTTCTCAATAAGTGTGAAAGAGAAAAGAGTAAAAGCTGTCTTGCAGTTTAACATCAAAAGATCTTGGCAACAGGTTCCATCACTTCCAATCAAAGAGAGGGAGAAGGATTGAAAGCAATGTCAGATCATATATTTTGGAGCTCAAAGATCACTACAGATGACAACTGCAGCCTTGAAATGTACCTTGATCTCAACAAGAGTGATGTCATTTTTGGTCTTCTTCAATTATAAGGGGCACCAAACAATAATCCCTAAATCATGTTTCCATCTTGATCCTATCTTGGTTTGTTGTACAAGACATTGCTCTATGCCTAGTCCTGCCAGACTGCTTTCCAAGTTTTCAAATAATGCACTTTTGCCCAATAGCTTAGATATGGGGGTTTATCAAATTTTAAGTTGCTGTACTCATTTACTTCCATATATTCTGTACTTAATCTATTCCATTATTTCTTCAGGTGTTTAAATTGATTTATATAAGAAGTGTGTTTTGCATTTGTGTTCGTATAATTCCTGTGTATGTTCCAGATACAATCTCCCAAGTATTTTGTACTTTCTGAATAGTATTTCTCTTATCTGTTCCTTCTGAGTTTTGTTGATAAAATATATAACTGTTAATGGTTTATGAAGGTTTCTTTTGCATCATACAACTTTCTTGTAAATATTTATTCATTTAACTTAAGATTGTGTTATTACAGTTCAGCAAAAAAAAATTGGATCCTAATTATTGTTTTAATTTTCTCTACAATGATGGTGAATTCACCTTTTTCACTTACTTGCCCCCCCACTTTCTGGGGGGTTTGAATGTACTTATTTATTTAAGATGAATATAAGATTTTTTTAAATTGTCAGGAGCACAGTAAAACATGAGGATTCAAAATGTGAAACAAATTTCATTTCCAGAAAGCATGTATAAGATATACTATACATTATATTCAGAACTGTTCATCTTTTATTTGCATCTCTTTGGCTTTCTTTTGTTTTCTGCTGTGAACTTCTTTTTACTTTATTCTTTTTCTCCTCTTTCCTCCTCTCCACCTCCCTCAAAAGGCTACAGTTAAGTATTATATATAAACACACACACACACACACACACACACACACACATAAATATTGACAATATGCATATGCATACATAGATATCTACAGTCATATACACATATATACATTTATATAAATTTATGTAACTGAGTGTGCCAGACTGTCGGAGCACACTTCTCCCTAAATGGAGCAGGGCCACACATTCTAGTTTTCAGAGCCTACCTGGATAAACACGGAGACGAGTCAGTCGGAAGGTGCAAACTGTCTATTCAGTCATCCTCTCAGTGGGGGTAGCAGGAAGCAAGAGGGCCAGTTCTGCTCAGAGATGTCTATTTATGCTTCCTCTCCTCCCAAATTACCTGTGCCCAGCTCACTCAACACTGCCATAAGTGGAGCCACAGAAGGGAGGCATGTGGAGTGATGCACCCAAGTAGGAGATCTAGCAAAAAGACACCCTCCTCACAACCTCAAGGAACCTATCAGCAGTTCCTATAACCCCTGCGAAATACAACCTCCTGCCTCAGGATCAAAGCCCCTTTTTACCTACTGGGTCTGCCCTGCCCATGCTGACGTGGCATGTAGGCTCTGTGGCAAATCTTGGAGAGAGGAATTTCCCTAACAAGACTGTACTATGCTTGTTTATCCTCCATTCCACTGAAGGTGAATAACATTAACCTTATTAGGGCAAGTTTTTCCCTATTTTTCTAAATCTGCCAATTCATAATTTCCTACACCACACAATATTCCAACCTTATACTATCTAGTTGTTTTAAAGTCTATAACAATATTGATTAATATGGTTGACAAGAGTATAGTTTCCCTGCTTTTCTCTTTTAAGTGAATCTATTTTAACTTTAACTCTGAGATCCAGTGATTACTACCCCTGCTTTTTCTCTAATAAATTCTACTCCTAATCATTATGTTTACATGTATCTCATTTCCTATCCCCGTTAACTGCTCTACTTCTATCCACTACCTTGCATTACTATTACTTAACTTACCCTCACTTCCTCCTCCCTACCCCCCACAGGAAAAAAATCCTTATTATCCTCCCTTATCCTCCCGCTGTATAGCTATCCCATTCCCATTAATCTATATACTCTTCTATATTCCCCATATCCTATTCCCTCCCCCTTATTAATAAATTTAGAAGTACTTTATACCCATATATGTATGTGTATGTGTGTGTGTGTGTGTTGTCTCATTTTTCTAGTTTTTTAATCAAATTAACTGCTAGTTAATATATTTTAATTTTTTAAAAGTAAAACCAAGTACTAGTTTTATCAGTTCAATGGTTTTCTTTAAATTCTATTAATCTCTCCTTTAATTTTCAGTTTCTAATTTGGTATTTGAGGATTTTTAATGTTTATTTTCTAATTGGTTTTTTTTTTTAATTTCCTGCCCAATTCATTGATCTTCTCTTTGTCTGTTTTATTTCTTTGCATTTGAACATATAAATTTTACCCTAAATACTGCTCTGGCTAGATCCCATAAATTTTGGTATGTTATCTCATTGTTGTCTTTCTCATTATTGAAATTATTTCTTTAATTTTTGACCAACTCATTCTTTAGAATTAGATAATTTACATTTCAATTCATTTTTAATCTACATTTCCATGGCCCTTTCCTGAATGTAATTTTTTATTGCAATATGGTCTGGAAAGGACACACTTAATATTCTGCCTTTCTGCATTTTTGTGAGGATTTTATGCAATAATATAGTTTTTGTGGAGGCACTATTTTATGTATAGCTGATAAAAACGTGTGCTTCTTTTATTCCTATTCAGTTATCTCCAAATGTCTATCATAACTAACTTTTTAAAAATTTAAAAATTCTATTCATATCCTTAAATTCTAACTTATTTTATGGTTAGATTTCTCTAGTACTGAGAGAATGTTGAACTACCCCCCCCCCAAGAGTATAGTCTATTTTCCTCTTATAACTCATTTAATTTTTCCTTTATAAATTTAGGTGCTATGACATTTGGCACATAGATGTTGAGTACGGATATTGTTTCATCATCATTTATATTCTTAAGCCATAATATTGATAAAATTTTTAGGCATTAAAATATTTTTTAATATTGGAATAAAAACAGTTTAATCTTATTGAATCATGATGATTTATCTTTCATGTTTAACTTTTTACTTCTCTTGAGTTTTGTTTTTGAAAGTCAAATTTTATTCAGCCCTGATCTTTTCAACAGGAGGGTTTGAAAAATCTTTTATTTAATTAAATATCTATTTTCCTAAGATGAATTATAATCAGTTTTGCTCGGTAAATTATACTTCATTGCAGTCCTACCTTTTTTGCCTTCTAGAGTATCATATTCTAAGCATTTTCTTCTATTTTCTTTCATTCTTTTAACTTTGTTTTTTTGATATCTCATAAAGTCATTAGCTTCCACTTGGTCAATTCAAATTTTTAAGAAATTATTTTCTTACTGGAAACTGTGGATGCCCATCAGTTAGAGAATGGATGAATAAATTATGGTATATGAATGTTATAGAATATTGTTCTATTATAAACAACCAGCAGGATGATTTCAGAGAAGCCTGGAGAGACTTACATGAACTGATGCTAAGTGAAATGAGCATAACCAGGAGATCATTATACACGGCAACAACAAGATCATACAATTATCAATTCTGATGGACAGTGAGATGATTTAGGCCAGTTCCAATGGTCTTCTGATAGAGAGAGCCATCTACATACAGAGAGAGGACTGTGGAGACTGAGTGTGGATCACAACACAGCATTTTCACTCTTTTTGTTGTCATTTGCTTGTATTTTGTTTTCTTTCTCATCTTTTTTCTTTTAGATCAAAAATCAGATCAGATTTTTTCTTGTACAGTATATTTGTGGAAATATATCAAAAGACATTTAGCATGTTTAACATACCTTGGATTATTTGCCATCTAGGGGAGAGGTGGGAGGAAGGAAGGGAAAAAGTTTAGAACACAAGATTTTGCAAGGGTGAATGTTGAATATTATCCATGTGTATATTTTGAAAATTAAAAAAATTTTAATAAAAATTTTTTAATTATTTTCTTCAAGGAGCTTTTTTAGCTCTTTTAGCTCTTTTTTCCACTTGGCTAATTCTGATTTGGTTTTGTTGTTATTGTTGTCTGATCATAAAAAATAAAGCAAGATTTTCCATGATAAGGTTGAAAAGAAAAAATAAAGATTTCACATGAAACCACAAATTTATTAAGTAAAAATTGCTTTTCCTTTTAAATATATAAAATTATGTTGTAACTTTCTTTCCCCTCCCCTTTTCACCCTTCTGACATACAGATGGCTACCATTAGACACAAATATGTATAACCATACTATACACTATTTCTATTACCAGTTTTTCTTTGGATGCAGTAGATTCTTTGTAGCAATTTGGATTTTTCTAATTTTGTAATTTGATTATTTATTTGGCTTCTCAAAATTATTTTTAAAACTATATTAATTTTACTGTATTTTACATAGTTCTACTCATTTCATTCTTTATCATTCATGCAAATCTTACCATGTTTTTCTAAGATCATCAAGTTCATGATTTCTTATAGCAGTATTCCATCATGATCATATACAACTTGTTTAGCCATTCCTCAATTGATAGAAATCCCCACAATTTCCAGTTCTTTGCAACCACAAAGAGAGCTGCTATAAGTATTTTAGAATGAATAGGTTCTTTTCCTTTTCCCCTAATCAATTTGGGAAAAAAATATTTTGTTACTGGTAAGTCAAAGTGTATAGACAGTTTTATAATTCTTTGAACATAAATCCAAATTGTTCTCCAGAATGGTTAGGTTAGTTTACAGTTCCACCAACAATGAATTAATCCCAATTTTTCCACATTTGTGCTCTAGCATTTGTCACTTTCCCTTTTTATCATTTTTACCAATTTTATAGTTATAAATTGACAAATCAAGGTTGTTTTAAATTTGCATTTTTCTAATTAATAATGATTTAAACATTTTACATGACTATAAATTTTGATTTCTTCATCAGAAAACTACCTACTTTGTTTTTGTCTGCCCAAGTCCTTCCCTAATCTACTCTGTTCTCCCTCTCCTAAATCTTAACCTATACATGCTTCTAAAAGTCTCTCTTAACCTGTCCCCATGCCCTCTTATGTCTTAAGTTTAAAAGATTTTATACCCTTTAAGATGTATGTTTTTCCCCTTTACTCAAGATCCTACAAAAGTGAGGTTACAGCACTACTAGCCTACCCCACTCTTCTTCCTCTGTATCAATACTTCCTTTCATGCCTAATTTTTGAAAGATTACTTTTTTCTTTTTTCCTATCCAATTTTGATTTTTAGATACACCATCTTTTTCAGCTCAGTTCTTAACCCTTATTCCAAATTGCTAAATAATGACAGTATTCTTAAAGAGTATAGATAACATTTTCTCATATAATTAAATAATTTGATTTTATTGAGGATCTTATGTGCCAGTTTCCTTTTATTGTCATGCCTCAGTTTCCCTAATTGTCCTGTCTCAGTTTCCCTAAATTGTTCTGCCTCTGTTCCTTGAATTGTTCTGCCTCAATCTCCCTGGTTGCAACCCCATCCTTGACTATTAGGACTGATATAAACTTAGGGCTGGCTAGTCTAAGATTATAAACTATAAATGTGTAATCTCAGGATAAGGGGGAGTTCAAATCTTCTGCCTCCTAAGTCCTCCTAAATTATCAAGAATTTATGGTCCTACCCCCAACCTGTCAGAACCGAATTGATGGTCCCTGCCTAGAAAGTTCCGCCATTTACCAATGCTTAGACTCCATCCCTTCCTTGTCTACCCTAACCTATGGAAACATATATTTCATTGGAAACACATTCTTTGCTGATGCTAAGGCTGAAGCTGCTGCTGCTGTTGAATGCCTTGAGACATCAGTCCTGGGACCAAAATGGATCCTTTAAAGATCCCAGAAAATCTGTCCCTCTCAGGAATCCAAATAAAATATTAAAAACTCTCTAATCTCTATCTTGCCTCAGTTTCTCCAGCATTACAATAATTGGTCTTTAATATTTATCTTTTATTTCTCTAGGATGTTATATATCAAATTTTCCATTAAATTCTAGTATTTTTGTTACAAATACCTCAAAGTCTTTCAGTTGATTAAATATTTATTTCTTTTCATTCAGGATTATACTGAACTTTGCTGGTTAAGTTATTTTTAATAATAACCTCAGCTCTTTTGAAAAATAATGTTCTAACACCTATGGTCTTTTAGTATCAAAACTCCTAGATCTTCTATATAGTATTGACTATGACTCTGCAGTTTTTAAATTGGCTTTTTTTTCTTTTTGCTGTTTTCTACTTAAACTGGGAACTTTGAAACTTAGCTATCCTTTAAGTTTTCATTCTAGGATCTCTTTCAGGTAGTATTTAGTAGATTATTGTTCTATTTTCTTTAAATAGCTTTTTGTTTTCAAAATATATGCAAAGATAGTTTTCAACATTCACTTTTGCAATCTATTACTTGTTCTTCAAGAAAATTTTCCTTAATTTCTTTTAATATCATATCAAGATTCTTTTTTAATTGTAACTTTCAGGTAGTCCAACAATTCTCATACTATTGTCTCTCCTCAATCTATTCTCTAGACACTACTTCTTATGTTTTATAATTCATTTCTCCTTGCCCAATTCTAGTTTTCAGGAAGCTATTTTCTTAAGTTTTTGTATCTCTTTCAACTTCATTGACTTTCTTCATAATCATAATTTTCTTGGTTTTTTCCCTCTAATTTTCCCTCAATCTCTCTTATTTGATTTTTAAACCCTTTATCTTCCAAGAGCTTTTGGTTACTCATTGTTTGATATTTCTCATTGAGACAGGAATAGCTTTTTTACTTTACTATCTTGTTCTGAGTATGAATCCAGAACTTCTCTCTCCCCATAGTAATCTGTCTTTAGTTGAGTTCCATCTCCTTTGCTTACTCGTTTTTATTGATACTTTGTTTTTAGCAGTTTGCCTCCCCTTATTTTATAGGTCTAAGTAGGTCTCTAGATAAAGCTCAAGTCAATAATAAGTTGGCTCACTCAAGTCATCCCTCAAATCAAGTTAGTAATCAATAAAAAATGGATATTAATGTTTATCCAAGAGGAATAATCAAAATCTTCATTTATCAGGGAATCAAAGTCTCAAACAATGGCTCCATTCTTTAGCTTTAAGGTTAAAGCAAAGCAATTGAGGCCAACTTAAGTCATCCCTGTATTCATGGAGATACTTAAAGAAAACTCATCTGCCCTTGATAAATTCGAATTTATTTTATTAATTATTTATTAATTAATCAGTCTTAACAACCTACAACATCCCAGTCAAATGGATTACATTACAGAAAGATGTAAATGCTGATGTTATTGATGTTTGAAAAATCATGGATAATAAAAATGTGCAATAATGAAGAATGGCAAATGCTCCACTTTTCAAAGGAAAAAACGGCAAGACAGAGAGGATGAGTCTGGAAACTACTGGCAAATAAGCTGGAATTTAATTTCTCCATAAATTCTGAAATATTATGCTGGGGCAAAACTCTAAATTGTACTCAATGACTTATCCTTTCATCTCCTCTTTTTGATAATTTCCTTTAACACTCATTTTTAAACTCTACTTATCTAATGATCCCTTTGCATCAACTTAAAATATACCCATGCCTTTTCCTTATCCTAAAAATTTATTAATCTTGTTCTCCTTTTGAAATAACACATTTTCTGATAAATAATGGGGGGAAAGTGGGAAAACTGGGATACTAATGTATTGTTGTAAACTGACCATTCCCATTTTGAACAGCAATTTGGAATTATGTCCAAAGGGCTCTAAAGCTATGTATACTCTTTGACACAGTAATGCCATTACTGGGCCTATATCTTAAGAGATCATAAAAAAGGGAATGAACTCACATAAACAAAAATATTTATAGCAGTTCTTTTTGTGGTGGGAAAAAAATGGAAATTGTACTCTCATCCATTTCTTAATCTTAAGCTTAGCAATCTTCTGAGTTGTCTTCTTTTCTTTTTTATTTCCTTACAATATTAATCTCATTAGTTCTCATGATTCTTATTTTTCATTTCTGTATGGATGAATCTGTACTATACAGCATCTGTTCAACATCAGTATATGTTTACTATATAGACTAGATGTCCTAAAATCTTCAAGGGGCGAGAAAGATAAGTAAAAGAGGCAAGGGCCCTAGGTATGATATTGTTCTTTTCTGATGATCTTGAATGAAAAAAGAAAAGAAAGGGAAAAGGATAAAAAAGGAATAAGAGAAGAAGGAAGAACGGGGTGAAATTTACTCTTACATAATTTCTGAAAAAGAGACACAGAAGAAGGGTTGAGGAGCAAAAATCACATGAACCTCACTTTTATCTGAACTAGGCGAGGGAAAATCGAACACTTACTACAAGCAAAAAAACTGCATTGATCATCATATACAATGAAATAATATTACTACTAGATATACATGCAACAGATGATATGGTGTAAAAATCTTAATAGCAAGTTAATTTACAGGAATCATCAATAAACCTAGATTACCTGAAAACCTCAATGTATTTCTTGTAAATTAAAAAAAAAACTGACTATATATATTATGGCATTAAAAATCTAACATACAGAAAATAAAAAATATTAAAAGTATCCTTTACTGATATATATAATATTATATAATATAATACATATTATATAATAAAATTATACTGAAAGGATTTTTGAAGAAAATGCTATAATTAATTTTAAAATAGGTACTTATAAAAATCCATGGACTAAAGGAACAATTATAGAAACAATAATAAATTGTATTAAAAATGACAATAACTAAACAATATAAAATCTTATAGATAAAGCCAAAGCAGTCCTGGTGGTAATTTTATATCTCAAAACACTTTAATTTACAAAAAAAATTAAAGAGAAAGATCAATGAATTGAGCATATACCTGCACCTGTTGTGTTGACTAAAAGATTTGATTTTTGAAATTTAGTTGACAGGACAGTAAAAGTCCTGGATTGGACTGGGGAGTCAGGAAATCTGAGTTCTCTGACCCAACTTTTTACCACTGGTTTACTGTGTAATTTTAAGCATGCACCATGAAACTCTCCAAGTGTCAGTTTCCTCACCTACAAAATGGAAACCCTTCTGCTTCCAGAATTTATAATTAATCTATACAGTTTCCAAATAGGGGTAAACCTAGAGGTCCTTGGGAGCCTAAATTCCCCCTCTTCCTTAGGCAAGAAGAGGAGGGATTTATTTCTCCTTGGACTCACACCCACACTCCATTGCATACCATTGTACTCCTGGGTCCAGGAACCTCCCAAACAGAACCATTCTACATTACATCTTCTCTAACATGAAAACTGTGAATTATGTAGGAAAAAAACAGATTTTAAAAACATAATTAAATAATAAAGTAGAAATTCTATAAATAAAAGGATATTAACAAAACTGCAAGCAAAATACACTGAATAGTACCAGCCCAGCAGTCAGCTGGGAGGACCTGAGTTCAAATCAGGTCTCAGAAACTTGACACTTAACTGTGACCTGGGGAAGTCACTCCCTCCCCACTCCCATCTGCCTCACCAAAAAATACATTAAATTGACAAAATAAATGAGCTATTCAAAAAATAAAACAAATAAATCATAACATACAATTTTTAAAAAGAAAGCAAGATTAAGCATTTTAAAAGGGAAATCACATCAAATTGAAGTGAAATAAAGAAAATTATTGTTAAATATTCTGCCTAATTACATGAAAAAAATTGATAATTTAAGCAAAATGAATGTCTACGAAAGTAGAAAATGAGCAGATTAAAAGAACAAGAAATAATTTAACCTCAAAAAAAAAAAGAAATTGAATATGTTATAAATTAACTCTTAAATAAGCCCTAACACCAGATATAGATGTAATTTCTATACAACATACAAAGAAATTATACTAAATAAACTATATTCCAAAAAAGGGAAAATCAAAGTTCCTATTAAGTTCCCCCTTGACGAAAATACAATTTTGATACAAAATCAGAGATAAGTCCGAGAAAGAATGCCAAAGAAGAATATTCCAAACAAATGTAGATACAAAAATGTCTTAAATAGAAGAGGCTACAAAACACACACACACACACACACACACACACACAAGGGAAAAAACCCAACTATAGATTTGGCCAGGTAGGATTTATACCAAAACTTCAGTGTTTGTTTAGTATAAGGAAAATTATAAATATAATCAACTATGTTCATAAAAAAATCAAATTCATGAGTATGTCAATAGATGAAAAAAAAATTTTATTAATTACAACATAAATTTCCATTTAAAATACACTAACAATTAAGTAGGACACTCCTTTGAAATGGTAACTATCTAAAACCAAGGGTCACCAAATATGATCATATCAGTAAATCAAGGACAAACATTGTCATAATCATTATTAAAATAGTGCTAAAAAAAAGTCAGCTCTTGCAAAAATTCAAGAAAAAAATTGAGGAATAAGGATAGGCAAAGGGAAAATCAAATTACTGCTTTTTGCAGATAATTATGACTTCAAAAACATAGCCTAAAATAAAGTCATATAAATCATTAGAATTTCCACATGTTGGCAATGACACTTAGGGAAAGAAAATGAAATTCCATTCAAAATAACTACAGAATGCATAAAATGATCAGTAATCCATCTATCAAGACACTTATTTAACTATAAGGATACAACTATAAAGTACCACTCATGGCACAAAGACAACATATTTAGAATCTGTGCCTTTTCATTGGTCATTCCCCAGGCTTCGAGTGGTCTTGTTCCTTTCTTTGTCTCTTGTACTCCTGGACTCTTTCAAGTCTCAGACAAAATCATACCTTCCAAAGAGGTTTCCCTATTCCCTCTGCAAGACCTTTAACTCTGAAATTTCCTTCTAATTTGCAGGCAGATAGTTTTAGTTAGTCCACCTCCTTTAGAATGTGAAGTCTTTGGGGACAGGAATAGTGTTTTTGCTCTTCTTCCAGCTTCTAGAATATTTTATGAAACACAATGAACACTCTGCAGATAACTATTGACAGATTCACCATATTCAACGACTTCATGCTCTTCATGAAGAAAATATTCATAATGAGTATGGCTTATTAGTAGTCTACAAAGCTTTGGAATATTCCAATTTTTAATCCTAAACTGTATTTCCTGCATAGTTTTTGCAGTCCTCTCTGTGTCCATCTTCTCAATATAAGTTAGATACTAAAGTAAATGTTGAGAGTTTGAGGGATATTCAACTTAACAAATACATATTCTATGTAAGTAGTGTTTAAGAACTGGAAATACAAAATACAAAAAAAGGTAATCCCTCAAGCAGCTCACATTTCATTTATATTCTTTTCAAATTGCTTATAAAATTTCTTTAGAAAATATGTTGGTATATAAAAAGCAATTATTTTAAAAATGTTCTATTTGCTTATACCCATCTTGAGGATGCAACAAGACAAAGTAATCAGTTTTCTAAGGGACAATCTTTCTTGTCCTTTGGCATATGATAAAAACTTCTCTACCAACTTCTGTATTCATCTTCCCAAGAGGAACCTGAAAGTCATTCCTCTACTTCACTGTAACTTTTTTCTAGTGATCAGTTTCTCTAGTAATATAAAAACTAATTGATATTTGAACAAATATTGTTCAAATATCAATACCATCTGTTGACTTAATGTTTGCTAGTGGAATAAGAATGCTCTAATTCCTTGTATTACCTATTCCCTTTTTCTCCTTCCATTTTCTCATCAACACTATGGAAAAAGAATGGGAGGAGTCGTCACAGGACGAAGAGATTTTTTTCTTTTTAATGTGCTTCATAGGTTTCCATGATCTAAATATTCATTTCTTAGTGATCAGTATTGTATTGATTAGCTTTTCTCTATTGCTGTTCAGTTGTTCAGTCATGTCTTACTATGGACTGTTTTTTCCATGTTTTTTTTTGCAAACTGGGTTTGGGAGGCAAGCAATCAGAGTTCTCCACCAAAAACTGTCTTAAATAGCCCTGCATAGCATAGCTTACTTTCACTGATCTATGTAAGCTCTTCAGCCATAATAAGGCAGTTATCCAAGAGGGACCTTTTTAGACAAACAGGAGATGAGTGACCTGCCAAAGATCACACAGCTAGCTAGTAACTGTCTGAGGCTGGATTTGAACTTAGATCTTCCTGTCTCCAGGGCTAACACTATATTTGTTGAGCCACCTAGATGCCTATGAACTCTTTCTCTATTTAAGTCAATTGGTCCTTTATCTCTCTGAGATAGTTGATATCACTGGATGGCCTCTATGCTCCTATAGATTATAGCAGAATGCACCAGAGCTTGTTTTCTAAATAATCTCTAAGAATTCAAACTAAGTTTCTAGCACAAGAAGGCATCTGAGTAAAACTTGTGATCTTGATAGGCCTATGATTTCATTCCTATAAGAGATCACAATTAAGAGAATAGTTGCTCTACCAGTGCAGAATGGCATAACATTTATAATCTTATAGAACTGCTTAGAGTATATCTGATGTTGTATGGAATGTATTATGATTTACAAAGTGTTTTTAGATAGTATCTCATTTGATGCTTACTTACAACAACCCTACGAGAAAAATAATGTAGATGTTATCCCCATTAAAGATGAGAAAAAGGAGGTGTAGATTTGTCCAAAGTGACAAAAGTATAATAAGTCAACCTGACATTTAAATTCAAGATAGGGATAACTAGGTGGTGCAGTGGATAGAGAACCAACCCTGAAGTCAGGAGGACCCGAGTTCATACTAAATACTTCCTAACTGTGTGATCATGGGCAAGTCACTTAACTCCAATGACCTCAGCAAAACAAAAAAAAAAAGAAAAATAGATCTTTGTGATCTTTTTCTGTCTCCCACTAGTCCCTCAGATATTCGGAGTCTATGACAAGTGGGTATTGCTGGTATGTAAACATTTTAGTTTTATGTGCCAGAACTTTTAAGTTATACCAAACACTACATATAAACATCTGATTCATAAATAGTATTTTAGATACTAACCAGGCCTTGCTAAATGCCCATCTTCATAACTTCCTCCTGACAAGAAAGCCATTCTCTTGCAATCTGGAGGTGAGTAATGAGTATTACAATGACAGGAGTTGAAATTATTGCAACGCTAAAAAAGAAATAAATTAGTACAACTGGTTATTATGTTAAAATGGTTTTTGAAAAAGATGTCATATTATTCATCACAGTTAGTAATCCTGAAACATAAAGCAATTCTTAACTTTTTGAATTAACCTCATTTTTTAAAATTATAATCAAGCAAGATCTTAGTATGTAAAAGGAGGGCATCAAAAATGGAAAACTATTCACCTCTTTTAATTTCAAATCTTTGATCAAATATATTCAACTAGTAGTGATACTTCCAAGTGCTTACTTTGCATAAGCATATTAGGTAAATCTCTATGTTGCAAATATTCATTGTCTTAATACCCTCAAGACTTCTAATTCTTATTAAGGGAAAATACCATCTTTCTATGGCATTTGCAACAAAACACAACCTTAACCTTGTATACATACCAACTCTTCTGTAAAGATGGTTGTACTATAGGAAATCAGAAGCATGTTCTGCCTAGAGCAGCAATAAGCTGTGCAATAGAAATGCTCATCAAAAGAACTTAAAAACTAGTGGGAGGAGTGAATTTTAGGGAGGCTCCACCAGGCAAGAAGAAAACTAGCATCTAACAAGGGATAGTTCTGTCTTCCAAGAAAGACTGGTGAAAAGTGAATGCTCCATTGTGGAAGAAAGCTGAGAAAGCTTTAAGGATCAGCCCTGGGGATCCATCAACAAAGGGAAAAGAGAAAGAAATTAAGTGATAGGAAACATAAGAACAAGTAATTAAAATTACAAAAGATTTCAACAAGAAGGAAACTCACCAAGAAGTGCTGGAGATTTGAAGAAAAATCAACAGAGAAGAAAATAAAAGAAAAGAGATAATCAAATGAATCTAAACATTTCAATAAATACTGCATAATAAAAAGGAAAATAAATCATCACTTAAAGTGACAAAGGATTTTGTAGATTACCAAGAAAACATGGAACCAGAGAACTATGTTCCCAAATGACTCAGGGGAGAAATAAGAATTGTGAAATAATAATTTGTGGCCTTCACAACAGAAATAGTAGTCAGAAACTGCATAAAGGAATGAAATTTTTGCATTCTGAATAGCAAAGAAACAAGATGCAAATCAAAAAGACATACACTGCAAAACTGAACCAAATCATCAATGAAAAAAGATAGGTAGAATAAAATGGGAAATACCAGATTCTCCAAAATTCTCCCACAAACAAGATAAAACATTGCCTTAAAGCAATTTTAAGCAGCAGAAATTGTTAAAAGACAAGATAAAGCTGTTTTTGTCTTCCAAAAAAAAGAACTGATCTAGAAAGATTGAGAAGAGACACACACGCACATATGGATATGGATATAGATATATACATACATTATTCCTAACTTTTAATTCTGCTCCTTAACTTGCCTCGCAGGCAAGTAGCATTTAATTAGTCTTTGGAATAGAAGTTTTTTTTATTTCTTTGTCTTCCTCTGAAGATGAACCATGGTCTTCCCTATTCCCATAGTAACTTTCTATACTTGGGTTCTTTCTCCTTTTGCCAATTCCTTCTTTTTAATGGAAAGAATTAGTAAGTAAATTATTAGTAAGCTGTCCCTTTTTTTACTCATTTCCAAGAAATGGGCCTAGGTATGTTTTGTGTTTCTCCTGTGCCTCTGACTTCAGCAAGAGGAGTAAGACAGTAATCTTTACCAAACACACAAAATTCAGGAGCCCAAGCCACACCAAACTTGAAAGAGATAGGATAGCAGACATATTGCTGAAGTCAGCCTGCCTGGCAGAGATGCCCAGAAAAGCTCAGTCCCAAAGGAGTTTTGGGACTTGGAACTAGAACTGAGCAGGATTTGAGCCAACTTGAACCTGATTCCCTTTCCTTCCCCAGAGACTAATGTGGTGTTTGGGAGGAGGAAGGAAGGAGAAAATTATGCCTCCCACAAATTGGAGGAGTTAAGTTCATATATTGTAGTTATATCTTGGTAAATATTTCTTTGTAATAGCTAAAAAAAACCCACCAACAACAACAGCAGCTGGCCAAAGCATGCTACTTTAAATAATAATTACTGTTAATCTATTACTCACTCCTTTTCCATGACATTTTTCAGTAGCATTACAACTTTCTTGCATCAAAAAACGAGATTCTCTACAAGTAAAGTGTGAACACACCTAAAAATAAAAAAAAAAATAATGGTAAAGATCTATACAGGCATCTCCAATATCACACTAATCCAAACCATTATTATTTCATAACATCATCATTAGAACATAACCTTGACACCAATAAAACCCACAATCCCAGTATAAAATTTTAAAATTCACTGCCTTCTAGCTCCTTACTCATAAATCAGGCAAATGGCTACTTCTAAGCAGAAGCAGACAGAAATATTGCTAGACAATAGATCACATTAAGTAATATGGGAATCTTGAGTATAAACTCAAGATAATGGGATAGCTAAAAAAGCTAACATGATCTTAAATTGCAACAATGGAAGTAAAATATCCATAAAAAAGGAGGTCCCTATATTCTCTCCTCTGATCTATAGTATTCAGTTGTAAAGACTATATTTTAGGGGGATACTGAAAAGATGGAACAAGTCTGGAAGAGGGCATAAATAATAAGTTAGAAATCTCAAAACTATGTTTTTTGAAGATTAATTAAGGGATCTTTAGTGGGCAAAATTTAGAAGAGATTACAATATCATAGCTGAAAATATTTGAAGATTATGTTGCATCAGTTTTATGAATCTCCCATACCTGTGAATTCCAATGTGTACTTAAATATTTCTTGCTTATATGAGCTCTCTAAAGGTGAGAACACAAGCATTGTTTCTATTAATTCCACTTAGTACCTTGTTTCTTCTGGCCCATAACATCTCCTTCTAAGATCAGATCAATCATACTGAGCCATGCTAAATTAGATAATTATTGTCTCTATCAACTCTAATGACTTAACACTTCATAAAGATTCCAACACATCAGGACTAGATTTTTTCTCTTGGCTCCAGAAGACAGAACTAAGATCAAAGACTGAAAATTTCATGGAGGTATATTTCAATTCAATAAAAAGATGGTCATGATGGTGATTATGGTCAATGTAATGATCCAATTCAATTCCAAAAGACTCATGATGAAAAAAATTCTATTCATGTCTAGGGAGAGAACTGATGGGAGTGAAAATTAAAGTATACTTTTCTCAATTTCTTTATTTTTCTTGCTTTTCTTAGAAATATGGTTGATATGAAAATGTTTTACATGATTTCACATGCATATTTGATCATTGCTTGCCTTCTCGGTAGGTGGGAAGAAGGGAGAAAATTTGAAGCTCAAAATTTAAAAAGAAAAGAATATTTAAAATAAATAACAAATTAAAATGTCAAAAAGAAAGAAAAAATAACGACAAGTAGGCTGTTTTCAGAAAGACTTACATGAACTGATGCTGAGCGAACCACAAGAACATTGCATATAGGTAACAGCAAGATTAAGTGGTGATCAAACAATACAATTCCAATAGACTTGGGATGGAAAATACCATCTGCATCCAGAGAAAGAACTATGGAGACTGAATGCATATCAAAGCATACTATATTTTCACATTTTTTTATTTGCTTATTTTTTTCTTTCTTGTGGTTTTCCCCTTTTGTTCCGATTTTCCTTTTAAAACATGACTAATACGAAAATGTTTTCAATTATTGTATATGTATAATCTTGTAATGGGCTGAGGTTTGAGTTGATGCACTGAGGTCCCAAGTACATGAAGCTAAATAGTAATTGGGCTATACTCTATTAATATACATGATTGGATAAAGAATGGTCCCTGCCCACTCTCTGTGCAAGTCCTGATGTGTTGTATAGGAAATGACGATTTTGGTGGGTGGAGGCAGAGAGAGACAGTAAGAGAAGCTGGGAAAGATTGGGCCTGGGTTCGAGACTCCTAGCTGCTGGTCATGTGGCTGCTGGTCTAGCTAGCTTCTTGACTCAGCTGCACACATTGCTATCGCCAATTCTCTTCCACCTCTGATCCTTCTTCACTGAGAATAAAGATAGACGATTTTCCCCTAATCTGAATTCCTGACTCCAGCTGATTTAAAAATACGCGATCTTCACATTTGGCACCCAACAGTGGGAACCAAGGACTGAAGAAGTCTCCGGTGACCAGGAACTTGGGTGAGTATTGTTAATAGACAAACAGGGAAACAATTATTTTCTTAAAAACTAAACCAGTAATCTTTTTTTGGCTAAAATGGGACAAATGCTAGCCAAAGACTCTCCATCCCCGCCCCCAACCCCTTCAATCCCTTCAACCCCACCCACTAGTGGTGCTATAGAAAGCATGCTTAAGCTGATAGAAGGACAAGGGCTACTTATAACTTGGGAACAGGTAGCTAGACTTGTGGATACATTAAACCGCATCTCCCCTTGGTTTGTAGAGGAGGAGCAGATCTCTCCAGATAACTGGTCCCTGGTTGGACAATAGATGTCCACGTATTACAGTGAAAACAGTCCTCATTCAATTTCCATCGAGGCATTTATACAATATAATTCAGTTAGCACTAAGAAACCCTATCCCTAGAAGAAAGAAAAAGCCCACTGCTCCTGCTCCTTCTCAGAGTAGCCATGATATTAAGGAGGAAGACAATGAAGAGATTAATGACCATATCCCCACAGGGCATGGAGACTTAAGTGAGCAAGGGTGTAGTGACTTTCCACCTCAGGAGGCAGCTTCAGCCCCACTTCAGGAGCAAGTGATTGACTCTCCTCCATCAACTCCACCCTCCAGGATGGAGGGAGGAGGGGCAGTGGGGGGGGGGGGGAGTGACAGCACCAACACCAATTATGAGTAGACTGCACGAGGGCTTAATGAAGGCCAAATAAAGAGCATGGACGTCCTGGAGCTCCAGTCACATATCTTTCCTGTAATTTCCCAGTTTAATGTCTCCGGTCAAGAAAGTCGAAGATACGCCCCTTTTAACATAGAAATCATCAAAGACCTGAAAAAGGCTTGCACTCTTTATGGGGCTACATCAGCTTATGTTAAGATGCTATTACAGAATTTGGCTTTTGAAATCTTGACTCCTAATGACTGGAAATCTATAGCAAGCGTATGCCTAGAACCTGGACAAAATTACATGTGGCTTTCTGAATATAGTGAGCTCTATAGGATACAAGCCCAACAAAATAGTCAAAATGCTGTTCATGCTGTGATCACCTATGACCTACTAACAGGTATAGGTCCCTATGCAGACGTGACAGCACAGATTAATTATTCAGTAGCAGCATATGAGCAAATTGCTGCTAATGCTATCAAAGCATGGACTTTGATTCACAATAAAAATGACAAAGGTGAGGCCTTCACAAAAATAACACAAGGGCCAGATGAATCCTTTTGTTGACTTTGTGGGATGTTTACAGACTGCTATCACAAGAACTAATGGGGAAAATTCATCAACAGATGTTTTAATATGGCAACTTGCTAAGGAAAATGCTAATGAGGTGTGCAGAAGGATGATGCTAGGACTGCAGAAGGATGCTCCTTTAGAGGAGTTCATAAGACACTGTGCCACAGTGGATACAAATGCCTTTAATAGCCAGAGTCTGATGCAGACTTCCCAAGATCCCAACATGGGTAGACAGGGTCCCTTCCGGCAAGGGACTTCTAGAGAGACACATCAATGCTTTCAGTGTGGTAAAGTAGGGCATCTGAAAGCTCAATGTTGGTATAGAGGCAGAGTGAGAAAGCAGGGTGGGTGGGAGAACAAGACCCAGTACCCCATGTCCAAAATGCAACAGAGGTTTCCATTGGGCCTCAGAATGTAGACAGGTTCAGGGAAAGGGGATGAGGGGCCCAGCCCTAGGGCCCTAGGCAAAAAACACTTGGGGCATGATGGCAGCCAATGGTGCAAGAGAGTGCCTAGACAGCCAATTCCCAATAGACCAATCAGCCAGGAAGCCATATGATGGGAGAAAGGGATTACACAATCAACCAGCTAGGAAGCAACCTGATGGGAGAAAGGGATTACAATTAGGGAGAATAGGAGTTGTACAGCTGAGACAACTGAGATACCCCCCTGGAGGGTGAAATCTGTTCCTCTCCAGCCTATGGATCCGTTGCCTCCAGGCAGTAGGCTTGACCATTTTACCTCCTGAGAGTATGTACAAAACAGTGTCCATCCACACACTGATTGGAAACTGAATGGTAGATAAATCCAGTCACCAATAAAGGCAGACAATGTGTGACATCAAGGAGAAATAAGTAGCATCAGGTTTACTCATACAGAATCCTAATAAGCAGCTTGGTGACAGTCACCCAGATTCTGATTCCAGATCACAAAATCCAGCAATTTACTGGACAGCAGCTGTGATTGACAACCATGCTCACGATCTTATAAATGGCCTTCCATTGGAAGGATTGGTAGACACTGGTGCAGATCGGATGGTCATTAGAGGTGCCAGCTGGCCCAGTCACTGGCCAAAGATTAAAGCAGACACCTACATGTTTGGTGTAGGAGGATCAACAACAGCTGAAGTTAGTGCTGCCCCTATGAGATGGACTTTTGAAGGCAAAACAGGATTTTTTACTCCTTTTATAGTTGAAAAAATCCCCATCAATCTGTGGGGAAGAGACGTTTTACAGCAATTAGGGTTAAAAAGTACTTCGGTTTTTTTAAGCAGGGCTGCTGTGAAGCCTCCAACACTTTCACCTGTTCTATCAATGGAAACTGATACACCAGTTGGATAGAACAGTGGCCCTTAAGTAATGATAAAATTCAGGCCTTATTAGATATAGTACAGGAGCAAATTGAGCAAGGACACTTAAAACCTTCTCTAAGTCCTGAATTCCCAGTGTTTTGTGAAAAAGAAATCTAAAAATGGAGGATGTTAACGGATTTAACCTTGGAAACTATGAACTCTTCAGCCTGGACTTCCATCTCCTACCAGTTGCCCTAGGAATGCCTCTTTGGTCATAGATATTAAGGTTGTTTCTATTCTGTCCCTCTGGATAAGGAGGATATGAAAAGATTTGCCTTTTCAGTGCCAGCGTTAACTTAGCTGAGCCTTATAAAAGTATGATTGGATAGTTTTGCCAAGGGAATGACAAACAGCCCTACTATGTGTCAAATGTATGTTGCTGTTTTGCTCCAGTAAGAAAAGCATTCCCAAAAGTTATGCTATTACATTACATGGATGGTATCTTGGGATGTGCACCTGAGGAACAAATGTTAGAGGCATGTCTACAAAAGACCATAGAAACACTAAGGAATTACAAATTATACATAGCACCAGAAAAATTCAAAGACATGCTCCTTTTCAATATTTAGGATAGTAATTACCTAAAGTGCTTAAGTTCAAAAACGTCCTAAGAACAGAAAAGCTAAACACATTGAATGATTTTCAGAAATTGATAGGAGATATCCAATGGATGCGACAGTGTTAGGTTTGATAACCTATCAGTTACAACTTTATATGATATTTTAAGGGAGACAGTGCTTTAAATTCACACAGCTTACAAAAGGACTCAAAAGACTTTGAGAGAAGTTGAACTTTTTATCCAATGTGGTTGAAAGAGTCACCAAAAACCCTTGAGATATCAGTTTCCACACAAGAGACACCCACAGCAGTCCTTCATCAAGGAGACAGTGTGATAAGGGAAACCTCCTGACAACCAGAACAAAGCCTTAACCCTACCCAGAGCTTTGTAGAATTTTATAAACTAAACGAACAGTACAATTATCTGGGACAAGACCTGATAAGATATACACCTTTTATACCAATACACAAATTAATGTGTGTTGTGAGACCATCCCAGAGTGGCAAATTTTATTAGCCATGGCTCCAAATTTTTTACATGAGTCTCCATTAAAGATAACTAGACTATTACATAATTGGCGATGGATTCTTGAAGAAAAAGTTTCTAAAGTTCCTCTTAAAGAACCAACTATCTTCATGGATGCATCTAAACATAATATTTGTGCTGTGTACTCTCATGATGTAAATATAAAGAGAGTAGTCAGAACTCCTTTTTCAGTCCACTCAGCAGAAATGAATTTCCGATCATTCTAGCTCTTATTAATTATCCAGGAGACATAAATATAATATCTGATTCGGCCTATTCAGTAGGTGTGGTACAAAGAATTGCCACAGCCCAAATAAAATTTGCATCCTCTAATATATATCAGTTCTTTAAGAAACTTCAAGAGCAAGTGAAAAAGCATACAGATAAGATCTATATATTACATGTCCATTCTCATAGTGGACTTCCAGGTCCCATATTTGATGGCAATTCAAAGGCAGATAGCCTTCTAACTATGTTGGTCAATACCCCTTTATTCCTGGAAGCCCAGGCATCTCATTCTAAATATCATCAGGCTGCTCAAGCTTTACGTTTACAATTTGGAATAACAAGAGAGGAAGCTAGGAACATAGTAAAAGCCTGTACGGCTTGCCTTCCTTTCCACGCTCCTACACTGCCTCCAGGGAAGAACCCTCGTGGTTTGAGACCAATGAAATCTGCAAATGGATGTGACCATTATAAACTTTGGTCGTCTGTCTTTCATCCATGTTGTGGTAGACACATTTCCGGATTCACTTTTGCAATGCCAGCAGCAAAAAGAACAGCCAAGTGGTCACTAATTCCTATACAAGCATTTGCCATTATGGGTGTGCCACAAGCAATAAAAACAGACAATGGTCCTGCTTATACTTCAAAACATTTTGCACATTTTTGTGCACAGTATAAGATTTTACACACCATGGGCATACTTTTTAATCCTCAAGGACAGGAAATAGTAGAGAGGAGAAACAGAGATATTAAGACGCTCCTCCAAAACAAAAGAAAACAGGTAAATACTAGAGAATCTAAATCTAGCTCTTTATACTATTAACTTTGATTTTGACAAAGATGCACTGGCTCCGCAGAACAGGTTTTATAACCCACGGAAGGTCAGTGTCCAATCAAGCAGCTCCACTATCTTTAGATAATTGCCAGGTGATGTGAGACCCAGAAAGTGGTGAATGGAAAGGACCAGATAGGCTAACTGCTTTGGGAGAGGGTTTGCTTGTATCTCTACAGGTGGAGAAGGAATCGATGTGCCAAAGCCATATTCACCTTGTCCATCGCAGAAAGACGACAGACCCTTGAAATAAAGGAGAAGACCCAAGAAATATGGGTTCTGTTTGATTGTGCTCACCATTGAAAAGCTGGCAGTTATGGCGTTTGACTCATGGACATCAAAGATTGTTGGACTTCAAAACCCTCAGGAATCACTGGATTCTCTGAGACATAGGACTTGAAAACTCTCAGGAATCATTGGATTCTCTGAGAAATGATAAGAATGTTACAGGACTTCAAAATCTGCTGGAATCATTGGATTCCCTAACACATAAAAAGATTTTTGCAGGACTTCAAAAACCTAGGGGATCATTGGATTCCCTACATGTAACAATGGACAATAGATTGGTTTTGGACTATTCTTCTGCTGAAGAAGGTGTATGTGTGACTTTGTTTCATACCCTCCTTCTAGGACTTCTGGTGATCTTTTCCAACACCATGTTGATTTATATTGTTTGCTATTCTGCTACTAGTGTACTATTATGTTTGTTACACCACATCGAGCCTGACTGACTGTGGGGAGAGTCATCCCTAATAGCCTCTGCGTTATTGCTATGTGCTTGTGTAATACCTCCCATGCTGATGGGTTTGTGCATAATAAGACCCTTTAGCCCAGAAACCCACTAGCAACCCCCACTTCCCTTTGGTGCTTTTCATCTCCCTTCCTGAGATGTTAGGGAGGGCGTGATCATCTCCTTTTTAGTGCTTTCACTGCCTTTCCTAAGAAGTCAGGGAGGCTGTGATCACCTCCTTTTCGGTGCTTTCACCTCCTTCCCTGAGAAGTTAGGGAGGCTGTGATCACCTCCCTTGGGGCTCTGACCTCCTGAGTCAGGGATGGCATGACCACCTGTGTTCTAAAATAAAAGAAAGCGGGAGATGTAATGGGCTGAGGTTTGAGTTGATGCACTGAGGTCCCAAGTACATGAGGCTAAATAGTAATTGGGCTATACTCTATTAATATATATAATTGGATAAAGAATGGTCCCTGCCCACTCTCCGTGCGAGTCCTGATGTGTTGTATAGGAAATGACGATTTTGGTGGGTGGAGGCAGAGAGAGACAGGAAGAGAACCTGGGAGAGATTGGGCCTGGGTTCAAGACTCCTAGCTGCTGGTCTTGTGGCTGCTGGTCTAGCTAGCTTCTTGACTCAGCTGCACACATTGCTATCGCCAATTCTCTTCCACCTCTGATCCTTCTTCACTGAGAATAAAGATAGACGATTTTCCCCTAATCTGAATTCCTGACTCCAGCTGATTTAAAAATACGCGATCTGCACATAACCTATATCATCAGATTGCTTGCTGTCTTGGGAAGGGGAAAGTAAAGAAGGGAGGGAGTAAAAAAAAGAAAGTTTGGAACTCAAAATCTTATTAAAATAAATGTTGAAAGTTTAAAAAAGGGTTCCTAGCTTAATATAGCACCTCCCTTAATGGGTCACATTCACTTGCAGCAGAATTAATGAAAATCATTTCTTAAGTTTAACCAATGATTTGCTGTTCTGAGGAGAGGAGAAATGAGAGAGAGAGAAAAAAATTGAAACACAAGGTTTTACAAAGGTGAAATGTTTAAAACTATGTTTGCATGTATTTGGAAAAAAATAAAATAATATTGGAAAAAATAAGAAAAAAATTTTAAAAATTTATGCCACAAGGTTCACCACCAACTTCTCTCCTTCCTGCCACAAAGTGAGTCTGGCTTATCTCACACCACCCTCTAATCCTTCTTACGATTATCTGTATACACCAAACATTGAGCCAGCACGGACAGTGATAAGGGCCATTTTTCCAAACATATGCTAATAGAATCATTGTCCAATAGGTCCAATAGCCTTAAGTGCTTGGTTGTCTGATTCAAGAACACCTTCTAAGAGTTTCAGCCCTTTACATTACCACATCCAGTTGAACAGGTCCTAGGAAATGGGAATTCCTGAACTAGGAAAAGTAGCAGACTCACTGAAAATTTCAAATGCATTTCTACACCCAAAATTTCTCTAATTATCTGGAAAGCTTTCAATTCTATCTCCTATTTTTGAATACAGATTTAACTGATTGCATGCCCTCTATGTATCAAAAGTATCATTTGGTGTATATGGAAGCCCGATCTAATTGTTCCAAGATCAAAAAACTACTATGAGCAGTAGATAGTGACTATAACATGGAGGTCCTGGTCATTATGAAATAAATATAATTCCTATTGTAGGTCAAGCATGAAACTGATTCAAGGTTTAAAATGCCAAAATAAGATGAATACCAAGATATATAGATTCTACTTCCATAATTCTGAACATATCCCTAACTCTTGGTATCTCCTCAAGAATTCCTGAGTTATGAAAAATAGAAGGGAAAGCTACTCAAATGGAAAGTCACAAGCAGACTTGGACACAGCAAGAGTTAAAGATAATATGCTCTCAGTTCCACATAAGACAGATAATATGCAAAGTCAACCTTTTCAAAATAACACCAGAAAAAAAGTAAAAGCTGAAGGCATTCAATAAAAAGGTTTCCTAGTGAACTACTCAGTTTGAGTAAGTATTACTTCATAGGCTACTGGTCTAGAAGAGAGTGAGTACCCATCAACCATTTCCACTAACACAAGTATAATTCATATCTATACTAAGATCCAAAAAAAAGATCCATTATTTCCAGAGGCCTCTGTACATATAAAGAGTTTGCACTTGGGATACTTGAGTTATGGGGAAATTTAATCAAATCTCAACAAGAAAGGTCTTTGTGTCAGTGATCCTCTTACTATGTGATGATATCTCCCTCTTGTTGAATGTTATGATTAAGGAGCAAAGATCACAAGACATATAGACAGAAGTTTATAGAAGGAATGGAAGAAGAAGACAGGGAAAGGGGACGGCATTTCTTTAGCATAAACAATTTAATCCTAATTGTGGAAATATATATAGAAGAATTGCACATGTTTAATAAATATTGGATTACTTGCTGTCTAGGGGAGGGGAGGGAGAGAAAGGGAGAGAGAAAAAATTTGAAACACAAGGTTTTGTAAGGGTCGATGCTGAAAACTATCTTTGCATATATTTTGAAAACAAAAAGCTATTATTGTGATAGCACAAATTACACATGTTGTGTTTTTGTTCAGAACCAAAGTTACAGTGAAGTCACACAACACAAGCAACCTGCCAGAAATACCTCAGATTCATTATGCATTTGATTTTGAATTAATTTTTGGTAGCTGTGTGTGGAAAGTTTCTACTGTTGCTGAATTTTTCATGACCCTCACATTCAGTTATGTGACCCCATATGGTGTTGTGACCCACAGTTTAAGAAACTTTGGCCTAGTTGACAAGGAATAAGATTTGGATTTGGAATAGGAAAACAGCCATTCTAATCCTAGCTCCCTCACCTGCTACCTGTGATTTAAAGCAAATGACTTAACCTTCTGAACTCAGTTTCCTTATGTTTAAAAATAAAGTAACTGGACTTCTTAAGTTCCTTCTAGTAGATGATTCTAACATTCAGCTATAAGTGAAAGGGACCAAGAGCGAATTGAAAATAGCTATAGCTGTGCCTTACTTATGGGAGGAGGGTGGGGGAGGCAGAATTAGGTAGAAAACTTGAATACAAATCCAAAGTATTAGATGATCTGAGTTAATGTTGGAAAAGCTTATATGTAAGGGAAAGAGTTAAAGGATGATAGAGAAAGGCAATTAAAATTAAAGTTAAATGTTGGGGCAGCTAGTGGCACAGTGGATAGAGCACTAGCTCTGAAGTCAGGATGACCTGAATTCAAATCTAGCCTCAGACACTTAACACTTCTTAGCTGTGTGACCCTGAGCAAGTCACTTCACCCCAGTGAACTGCCTCAGGAAAAAAAAGTTACCTAAAAATGCTGAGTCACAATGTTGGTGCCAAGCAGATGAGAGAAAGAGGGATTGATTTACAGGCAGGGTCATAGAAAATTGCATTAATATGGGGATCAGACAGATTCTAGTGTTGACATGTTTAGCACTGACAGATTTACTTTATCCACAGATCTGCTGCTAGGGATTTCCTTTTACACATGTACTGCTCCTACTTTCTAATGATTCTTAAAGGTTTACATGGCTAGGGTACAAACACTGAAAAATCTTAAGATCTAAAAAGACAGCAATGTTACTTCCTAATTATAAATAGCATGATGTTACAATTATAATTGAAAAATTGAATAATGTTTCCGGATAGTTACCATTTTAGGACCACATGGAGAACCATCATTTACAAATGTAAAATCTCTTTGCCCTGGTCGCACTGGAATCCTATGTGCAAGGGATACACATATATCATCATAAACACGTGTATAAATCACAGATACATCACTTCTGAAGAACAATGTTCGTTTTGGCCAAGTACAAACTAATTTTCCACACAAGAGATCCCTACAAACACAAGGCAGAGAAGACAGTTAAATATTTTGATAGCTAGCACAGTATCTGGTACATAATGGGTACTAAATAAACGATTCTTGATTTGAGAGCATTTGGTACTTATTCACATGTATTTGGAATCAAATAAGATGCCTCTGATAATAGAAAATACTATTTGATTTAGAACATTATGCCAAAAAAAAAATTTAAAACATGGTAATATTAAGTATAACATACCAACTTTAAGTTTATCTGCCTACATATGATTGATATTCTGACAATAGTCTTCATTATTCAGTAAAATAAGTATTTCTCAATGGATTACAAAATTAGAGATAGAAAGGACTTTAAAAGGTTATCTAGTCCAATCCTTTCATTTTCAAAGAATCAAAAACTATGAAAATTGGAAGGGATTTAGCACCCATCTTGTCCAATAGATTCACAAAAAAGAATCCTTACTATAACCTACTAATAAAGTAGCCAGCCAGCCTGTGCTGAAGATCTAAAAGGAGGAAGACTCCATCACTTTTGAAGAAAGCCTATTCATTTTGAGGTAGCAATAACTGTCATGTTTAATTAAATATGTCTCTTTATGAATTCTAGTCCTTGTTTCAGATTCTTCCCTCAGGGATATAAGAGAACCAATATAATTCCTCTTCCACATGACAGGTCTTCAAATATCTGAAAACAACTGTCAGGTGCTCTTTATCTTTCCCCAGTTCAACATTTTTAGTCCCTTTAAGCCAATCCTCTTTTAACCAAATATAACCATTTATCAACGAAGGCACAGAGGCCCAGAGAAAGATGTCCAAGATCATAACCTGATGGCAATACAGGTTTACTAATACTACCTTTTCATTGTTTTTAAAGACTTACTCAAATGGACAGGGTTTAAATGAATCTTTTTTAACACCACAGTTTCCAAATCTATCACTTCTGCCATTCATTTCTTCAAAACATGCAAAGGAAGCACCTTTGGAACCTGTAAACATAAAAAGAGAAAGGTGGATTTAAATTCTGAACCCAATTTAACCACAGACTTCACAGATGCACAAAGATTTTAGAGATCATTAAGTCCAAACACTTAATTTTATAGATGAAGAAACAAAGGCCTATGGAGGTTAAATAATTTATTCATAGTCATACATTTAGAACAACAGAAGTGGGACTAGAGTCTAGGTCACTCCTAGTCCAGTGAACTCTTGAGAGTTTTAAAAAACAAACCCAATCAATAAGCATTTAAGCAGCACCTATTATGTACATAGCACTGTGACAGGCCCTGGGGATACATAGATATAAATGAAACTGTATTTACCTTCAGAAAATGTATAATCTACAGAAGGAAACAACATGTAAATAAGTACAAAATATATACACATTACATAGACAGTAATATGGGGTGTGGAGAGGAAGAGGATCAGGAAATGCTCACACTTCTTAAACAACTAGAGATTTTAAGAGACAGAGAGGAGGAAGGAGTATATTCTGCATTTGAAGGACAGGACAAAAGTCATCAGAAAGGAAACACTGTGAAGGAGAACCAAAAAGTAGCCTAGAATGTGGAGAATTGAATGAATAAAAAGTATGGGAAATGCAGTTCAAAAGACAAATTATGGAAATTAAGGGCTTTATATTTTATCCTAGAGACGATAGGATGGATGTCCCTAGAACTTTCTGAGTAAGTAATATGATCAGACCTGTATACTTGAGACATATTACTTTGGCAACTATGTGGAAGATTGGAGAGGAAAATTACCTGGAGCAGAAAGTTATTTCAATAATTATTGAGAGTAGGTGATGATGGGGCAGCTAGATGGCGCAGTGGATAGAGCCCCAGCCCTGAAATCAGGAGGACCTGAGTTCAAATTTGATCTCAGACACTTAACACTTCCTAGCTGTGTGACCCTGGGCAAGTCACTTAACCCCAATTGCCTTAGGGGGAAAAAAGAGAGAGAAAGAGAGTAAGAGGTGATGAAGGCCCAGATTAAGAGTGGTAGTAGGTGGTATAAATGGAGAGAAGGGACACATGAGAGATATATCATAAAGTAGAATGCCAAGACTTGGCCATTTAATGGCTATGCTAAGTGAAGAAGGAGAAAGAAGGTGAGGAAGGATTCAGCTTGTGACTGGAAGGAAAATGTAGGAATATATTGATAGAAATTGGAATAATAGGTAGTTTAATTTGGGGGGGAAAAGATGAGATATTTTAGACACAGTGAAATTTAATATAACCATAGAATATCTTCCTTTAGTCAATAGGAAGATATCCTATAGTTGATGATAATGGGGCGTGGACAATCTCTGACCATGAGGTGATATTATCACAACTTACCAAATATATATGCTCTTGTTCTCCTTCTCTCCCATCTTCAACACACTGTTCCCACAATTATTCCCTCCCCCTCTCTCCCTCCCCCACATCTCTCTTCCTCTCTCTCTCTCTCTCTCAACTTCAAACTCTCTCTGGTTTTCCTTTCAAACTCTACTGGTTCCTTCCCTTCTGTTTTCAAACATGTCCAACTCTCTTAAAAATCTTCATACAACCCTACAAACCCCTCAGACTACAATTTTAAATGCCCTTCTTTTTCCAGATCAAATTCCTAAAAAAATCTGCCTATAGGCATTTCCTCTTTCACTCATTTTTCAAAACTTTGTAATCTAGCTTCCAAACCCATCGCTCATCTAAAATGATTCTCTCCAAAATTAACAATAATCTTTTAGCTGCTAAATTTGAGGGTCTTTTCTCAGTTCTCATCCTTCTTGACCTGTTTGATACATTTGATACTAATGATCACTCTTTCCTACTGGATAGTCTTTCCTCTCTGAGTTTTTATGATTTACTCTTCTTATTGCTGCCAACAGTGACTTTCCTTACACATATATTTGACCATGTCCCTCATTTACAAAATCAATTCCTATTACAGGATAAAATTAAAACAACTCTTCTTAGCTTTTAAAACCCTTTACAACCTGGCTCAATCTATTTTGCAATCCTAATTCCATATTATTCACCTTCTAGCATTCCATAGTTCAACCAAATTTATCTTCTCTCTGTTCCTCATACAAGCTAATCCATCTCCCATTTCCATATCTTGCCACTGCTCATCTACTATGCCTGAAATGTGTACTCTTCCACTTCTATCTCAGAATATTCTTTCAAGATATAGCTCAAACACTACTATCTGTATCAGAGGTGTCATTATAGCTTTCACAGTCATTTGCAGCCCACAAAACTTCCAAATTACCCCGAGAACCAGATTAAAATTTAATTGTAAAATGCTTAACAAAATAAATAGAAACACTATATAAAATGGATAATGTTAAGTTGTGATTTTCTAAGTCAATATGTGGTCCATAGGGATCCATTTTTATTTGAGATTTGAAATGATCAGAGTGGATCTTGTGTTCTTTTAAAATCAATCGTATTTATGGTTAATTGATTTTGTCCTGTTACTACCTAAATCATGGTTAATTAGCCAAACTTCATTCAGAAATTCAGATGTTCTTGATTCTATATTTTCCAAAAATTACAAAAAGGAGATGCCTCCCTCATTTAAAGCCTTACTATTGCTAAAAAAGTTGAAATCCCATTTATTGGTAAATTGACCCTTTACTAATAAATTGGTCATGCTTGGAATTTTGTGCCACTGTTTACCTTATTTTGACTGTAAGTTTAAAACTGTTGATGCTGACATTTTTGCTAATCTGCTAGTGGCCTCATTCCTAAACTTCCTATTCTATATACATAATTATATAATTGTTTCCTCTCATCTTTCAAATAACTGTTTCATTCAATGTACTTGGATCCTCAGAGTCTAGTACATCAGGTTTATGCTAGGTACTTAATAAAAGCTTGTTAATTAATATGTAGTTATAGGTATAACAGTAAAATTTTAGAAATCATTCTAAACACATGCCTCTTATTTTCTTGTATGCATTTATGGATTGTTTCACACACAGCTTAGTTGTACAAGATGAAGAAACTAACCAGTAATCAATCAATCAATCAGCAAGCATTTTTTTAGCACATTACTTCCTCAGGATCTTCCTTTGTAAATGATGGGGTTATATACCAGATTATTTGCTGTTTGGGGAAGGAGAAAGAAAAGAAAAGAAGGGAGAAATAATTTGGAACTCAAAATCTTTACAAGGGAATGTTGGAAACTATCTTTTGAAAAACTGGAAAAAAATAAAATATTATTAAGTAGAAGGGGAAAGAAAGACTTTCAAAGGGGAAAGAAAGACTTTCAAGGACTAAGTTATTTTCACTAATCTTTACAAGGGAATGTTGGAAACTATCTTTTAGAAAACTGGAAAAAATAAAATACTATTAAGTAGAAGGAGAAAGAAAGACTTTCAAGGACTAAGTTATTTTCACTATTATAAATACATGCATTAAAAATAAAGGTCATACATGATTCTCTTCAACAATGAGATGATTCAAACCAGTTCCAATTGTTCAGTGATGGAGAGACATCTGCACCCAGAGAAAGAACTGTGAGAACTGAATGTGGTTCACAACATAGCATTTTCATTCTTTTTGTTGTTTGCTTGCATTTTACTTTGCTTTTTTTTTCTTATGTGGCACAATAATTGTATAAATATATATACATATATTGAATTTAAGATATATTTCTACCATATTTAACATATATGGACAACTTGTCATCTAGGGGAGGGCATGGGTGAAGGAGGGGAAAAATTGGAATACAGGATTTTGCAAGGGCCAGTGTTGAAGAATTATCAACAAATTCTTGTTTTGAAAAATAAAAAGCTTTAAAATTAAAAAAAAATAAAGGTCATATAAGAAAGATGTCATCTGCATCCAGAGAAAGAACTGATAAATAGAAATATCTACAGAATAATTTTACATATATATATATGCTTTTTAGTGTCTAATGGTAGTCATTTCTAGAGTGAGGGAGGAGGAGGGAAGAAAAAAACAAGGGAAAAAATGTACATGATAACTTGGTTGTATATTTGGAAGGAACAGCATTTTGTACATGGTAGATTTTCAGCTACATATCCAGTCAAGTATTATATTGTAGAAATGCTTTTTTTGTTCCATGAATTTAAAAAAGTTTTTTCAACCAAAAAATCCTTTCAGGATTTAGCCTGTCAGTTAAGGGCATGCCCTAACATCATGAAGTATTTCCTTTCTCCTGGTAAAATTCCTCTATGTTTTTCCACTCTTATTAAGGCACTCTGCCTTATAGTATTGTCTTTTCCCTTCTCCTCCCTTCATACCTTGCGGTATCTCCCCTAACTCCACTATGCTTCTCAACTCCACCTCATAGCTAGCTCCTCATAGCTAGCTAACACTTTTGGGGTGCTATGTCCCTTTCAGGAACTTTTTTATATGCTCTCCCAACTCTATTTCATATTTACCATTCCCAGTGTCTATTGCATTCCTTCATTTTGTCTGTAACCCTTTCCCCTAAATAAATCTACCAAAGAAAATTGTCAAAGAAAATTGCCATTGTGGATTCATCACATGACCAAACCCCAACTTTTGGTGCCTGCTATCATCTGGTATCTACATCACCTGCATCATTTTGGTTCTCAAACCACATCATTTGGCACCAAAACCCACAGCACAGATTACATCAAAGACCTCTAAAGTTTAAAAAAATTAGGCTAGATGATTTCTAATAAATGCTTGTTAAATCTAAGTACTTTTCCTTCTCTAAAATACAGATTACAAAATTATAAAATACAAATTCTGTAAAAATACAAAAAGAGCATTTATTATCCTTTCTATCTTATTCTAAACAAAAATATGCTAATAAGTACAATAAGGGTTTAACTGTTAAAGTGTTACCCAAAAAAAGACAAAAAGGAAGAATTATCTGAATAAAATCAAAGACAATATTCTAAAGTGAGATGTCAGGTCTCTAATACAAGACTATCATAAGGAAAACACTTTGCAAACCATAAAGTGCTAAACAAAATATAATTTGTAATAGGTAAAATTAGGACAAATTGGACAAGAGGACCAACTTTAAAGAGAAAAAGCAATAAGAAAAGAGTAATGGAAAGAGCAGATAGAAAGGACAAGCAACATTGCTTTTCCTTTGGCAATGATAAGGATTTGCATGCACAAGAGTTTCCTGACTTTTTTTTGCCACCAAGAAACAAATCATACCATTTTCCCTATTGGATGTTTCCAAGGCACTTTCTAATCACTGAAATGTGGAATCTACATGATTTCCCAGAGTCTCTGTTGCCCAATGCTGGCTAATGAGGGCTTCAATGTTGGGTGTAGTTAGCAGAGGAATTGATAAAAATTATTCCCTAGGGCAGGAAGGGAGAAGACAGTGATAGAAATCAGTTTAGCTCCATGATCCTACTTTCTGGGAAGGTCATCCATTCAGAAATCCAATTTAGGTCAAACCCTGAGATCCACCTTCTGTAGAGGTCTTGGGCAGCTGCACTTGCCATGCCCTGTCAAAAAAACCCCAGTCATATGTTAAATTTTCCCTATTAAATCTACTTTTGGGACATGGCTTCCTGGCTACCCTCCTTTGGGTCGGCCTGGACCTGCATTCTGTCTCATGGTGTCTTTCCCTTTACCCCTCTCCCATGCCACATGGTCTCTCCTAACCCACCATGCCTTGTGATGTCTTGCTGGCTCCTAGATGTGTGGAATTAACTGAGTGAAGATACTTTCATGGGAATATAGCCTTAAATTATACTTTAATTGTGACTTGAGACTATAATAACAAATAAAGCAAAAAAAATTTTTTTAAAAGCTAAAAAGTTACAGGTGTTGCCCCCTCTTATTCCCTACCAATTCTCAATTGGCATTTAAGTACTTCTTTTAAAGGTGATGATGACTTTGAATTCTATATCTATATTTGAAATCTATATCTATAGCAGTTCTCTAGGGAAAGTTAAATTAAGAGTTTATTATTATTGACTTGTACTCTTTTGTTTCTGGGTTAGAGTTCTGAGATTAGAAAGTAAACCCGGACTCCCCCAAACAATGGGAGAAAAAAGGCCAGACAGGGGTGGGAGCTTCTGTGTTCAGAATCATTGATCTTGTGTTTCAAAGTTATGCTTGGCACTCCTTTTGCTGACAAACAACTTGTCAGATGAGAGATGTCCTCTCTCCCATGATTATCATAAACCCCTTTTTTGCTTTTCCTAATGGGGAATTCTACTTCTAAGCCATAAAATTAGCATATCAATGACATGAAGCACCTGATCTCTCTTATGTTCCTATAAATTTATTTTCTTGCTCTTGATTCTTTGCTAATTTCTTTTAGATTTTAGCCCAATTGGCATCATAATTACAATAAACTTTTTTGCCCCTTGACTTAGAGATGGGTTCAAGCTTGCAAATTTTCATGACACTGGTTTGCACCCAACCTCTTGGGGTCTTCTTTTGAACCTCAAAATCTCCTGACCCACTTTTCCTCATTATAGCTACCTAATTCTTTTAGGGTCCCTTTCAGGATTTAGCCTGCCAGTTAAGGGCATGCCCCAACATCATGGAGTATTTCCTTTCTCCTGGTAAAACTCCTCTATGTTTTTCCACTCTTATTTCATATTTACCATTCCTGATGTCTATTGTATCCCTTCATTTTGTTTGTAATCTATTCTCCTAAATCTACCTTTTGTCAAAAAGAATGGACATTGTGAATTTTTCACATGATTAAACCCTAACTTTTGATGCCTACCATCTATCTGGTATCTATATCACCGATATCATTGGCTTTTTTCAAACCTGTCCAGCCTGGAAACCATGCTTTGGTCCACTATTTCAGGCAAACACCACCAAGGTTTCACTTCTTTCCCTGCTTCTTGACCAATTTCTTCACAATCTCACCAGTAGCTTTGCCACTCAGACCCTAAATCATGCCCTGGAGGCTTGAAAGCTCCCCAAATTTCACTGATTGGCCCAGATGACCTGCTTAGTGAAGACCTTGATGTAGGGGAGATACCAGTGACTCTGAAGCCATTTTGACCTAAGAGTGCTTTTAATTAAATTAAATTAAAAGAGTAATTTTAAAATGTAGTAATATTTCTTCCCTTAGATTTTAGGCAAGATATATTAGTGATCCTGAAGCTCTCTGATCATTTTCTAACAAGCTGTCAATGATTTCAAAATCTTTTGACCTTAGAATAGTCCTATAAACTTTACTGAATGTCAGATAGATAATCTGTTGGTCAGTAATGACCAACTTCCTGAGACCACTCCTCAAACCTATCTGAAAGCCATAAAATTAGCAAATAAGTAATATGAAGCTCTGATCTAATTTGGTATAAATCTATCCCCTTCACTCAGATTCCTTGCTAATTTCTTTTGGAACTTAGCCCACTTGTAATGGCATTACAATTACAAATAAACTTTGCCCCTTGACTAGGAAATGGATTCAAGCCTGCAAATTCTTTTGAGACACCTTGCAATACCAGTCTGGGATACCAAACTTCTGGGGCCCCTTTCCCAAACTCAACAACCTCACCTGGTCTACTATGTCAGGTGGACCAATCATGCTTCCCTTCATTCTCTACTGGCCATCTTCTCAACAGTTGCCGTTCAAACCAAAAAACATATCTTGGGATGTTTTATTCTTTAGATCCTTGCTTTCCCAACTGTGACTCTCACTTGGCTCACTATTTCTGGTAGGCTTCAGTCATGCTTCAATTCATTCTCTACTACCCAATAATGTTCTCTATATCCTAGATAGCCACTTTGTTGTGGAACAGGCACCCTCCTAACCTTTCTACATTCACTCCAATTCTCCTCACACACATCAATTGTAGAGCCAAGATCAAATCAACTCTGTTCTTATTATGAATTCATCATATTCATAATGAATATAACATTCATGAGATGTTATCATTCTATTTCCCCAAGGCTCCAGTTGTCAGTACAAAAACAAAATCTAACAATATGAATCAAGTACTCCTCCTTTGGTTAGCTTTCCCCTAAATGTATTGTCTCTACTAATAAAAATATAAGCTCCTTAAGGGCAGGGATGTCTTTGCTTTTGTATTTGTATCCTCAGGGCTTAACAAAGTACTTGGCACACAGTGCTTAATATATGCTTTTACAATCATGCAACCTACTGAATTCTATTTTTCTTCAGAAGGTTCCCTTTTCTATAATCAAATTGTGCTGAATAGGCTTCAGAACCTAAATTTAGTAGAAACCTATATTACCTGATCCAAATATAGCCTTACACTGGTCGTTTATGTTAGCACATAGTCCATTAACACAAAAGGCAGTTTTCTTACGGCAACTTTCACCATTCTGTACAAAAGTATCAGGTACACATTCGTGAGATGTTCCATTGCAAAAATCATTAAAATCACATTCTTCACTTGCTTTAGGCCTACATAGTTTACCTCTCTTGTAAAACTAACAGGAAAAAGAAAAACAAGAAATATGGCATTGTAGCAATGATACTGTAATGGTTAAAAATATCTTTTAATTATCACTGAAGTAAACCTAATATGATCACCTTCATTTTTTAGTCAGCTTGTGATGAAACCAGTTTATCTTTTATTTCATGTCTTTTCAACTTGCTGTTCTGAGGGAACCTGTCACTTCAAACTCTAAACCATATCTCTAAAGAAACAAAAATGTGTTGAAGTATAAAGAGCCTTAGACAAGCAGAAATGCAGGCCTTTGGTGCTATCCAGGAGCACCCTCTTCTTTTCAGTCTCTTTTTAGTTTTCTTGACGCTATTGCCTAGCAGTTCTTCTCTCTGTGTGAACTCTCCTCAATCTCTTTTGCCTTCTAACTATAGATGTCCAACAGGGTTCTGTCCAAAATCCTCTTCTCATCTCCTTCTATATTATTTCACTAGATGTTCTCATCATTTCTTATGGATTTAATTATAATTTCTATGCTGATGATTCTCAAAACTATCTGTCAAGCCCTTATCTCTCTGCTGACCCTACAGTCTCACAGCTCCAACAGTTCATTGCATATTTCAAACTGAATGTTACACTGGAATCCATAAGTTTATTTCTCACAAAAACCCTCCTATTTTTCTGACTTCCTTCTCTCTATTGAAGGTATCACCATTCTTTCAATCACTTACTCAGGCTAGGCATTCATCTTTGACTCCTCACTCACTATCTCCCTTCCCTTATCAATCAGTTGCTAAGTCATCATTTCTTCCTTCCTAATATTTTTCATATATATCTACTTCTCTCCTCTGACAGTGCCATCTTCCTGATGCCGGCCCTCATCACCTCATACCTGGATTAATGCAATAGCTTTCTGCTTACTCTTCCTATCTCAAGTGTTTGCTCACTCCAGTCCATCTTCCACTTGACTATCAAATTGATTTCCTAAATCAGAGGCCAACCATGTCATTCTGCCTATTCAATAAACACCAGCGCTCACTCTCTGTAGGATCAAATACAAAATCCCCTCACTGACTTTTATGTTTTTCCAATCTTTTTATATCTTTCTTTCACATAGATATATGTATATGTCATGTTTGTAATATATGTATATATATATATATACACACATACACACACACACAAATATATTGCTTATACATTTTTGCTTCCATGTTGTCTTCCCCATTAGACTGTGAGCTAACTGAAAGGGACTTTTTTTAAACTTTTGATATATATACTTTCATTGATTAAATAGTGTCTAGAAAATAATAATTAATAAATAATTTCTGTTGATTTGAAATTATGATTATATGATTTTTGTTAGCATTATTATATTGATAGTAGGACCAATCCAATAATTAAAAAAAGAAGAATCTTTTACTGACAAGATGCTAGGTACATATAGATACACAAAAATATAATTATCAATTTTCAGTTAAATAGTTTATATTAATGAAGATGTTAAGATGAATTAAAACCACTTATTAAGCACCTACTATGTGCTAAGTACTGGGGATAAAAATACCAAAGTGATACTTGTCATTGCCCTTAAGGAGCTCACATTCTAATATGGGAAATAACATAACAAGGAGGGGGAAAGATTAAACGTAGCCTGTTAGATTGACATACTCTGTCCAGAATCAATGACAGATTTGATTTAATTATAAATGAAAAAGTGGAAAACTAGGTAGAGAGGAAGAAGTCCCTTTTGTGTGATGAACTAAACAATTTTCCATTTGACCACTAATTGCTTTTAGTATTATGAATACTAGACAATTGGAAAACATAATATGAGAAAAGGCTTTGGAAATGAAGATTTTAGAGCATTTTTTGAACTCCAGCATAAAGAGACTTAGGTAGGGAACCTGGAGAACATATTCCCTAGGAAATAGAACTGCCATCAGTTATAAGGACAACTACAAGAGATATAGAATGTAGGAAGAAGACAGATGGTGAAAGAACCATACAAAAAAATAGAAATCAGAATTATCTGCAAAAGCTGTTAAAAGTTTAAACTGCAAAAGAAGCCATGATGCATAGTTATCCAGATGAGGTAAGGAGGAAGGCCCAAATGATAAGATTTGAGCTTTCCCTGTTAAAACCCTACCCTGCATAATACTGTAAACAACTGAAACTATACAGATTTGTGGAAGAATTGATCATTAGTGAATAGTTATTTTCTTATGTTATTTTCTACAAGCTCTGATATAATGTTGGTTTCTTTTAATCTTTAAATAAAATTTATAATAGAGTTTTGAGTCAGGTAATCTTTCAATGCTCATAAGGGATCGAAGTTCCATTACTGCTAGGAGCAATTACTCAGAGAAGTCAGAACTGTGTATGTACCTAGAAAGAGTCTTTGGCAAAAGGATTTATTTTTTAAAATATGAACTATCACTTCAAGATTAGCATTTTCAAGTAAAGGCAAAAGATACACTTTAAGCTTTAAAGGACCTGAAACAATTTATCAACAAAAGTCCATTGCTTAAAAGAGCAGTGAAAAGATGTCCCCAAGATGGGAAAATGAGTGCCAGCTGAATAGCTCAGATAACCCTCTTCCAGTAATGCCAAACACTGAGGACTAACCAAACAACAATCAAGAAATCCAAGAAAAATTTTTAAAAATTCATTTTGCAAGCTCCTCACAAAGGAAACCTTTCTCCTTATACTATCAAACTTGGTGATTTCCTTAGCTCCCAGATGTTCAATGATCATCTCTGCATATGATTCCCAAACCTCTATATTCAGACCCACTCTGTCTCTTAAGAAGGTCATGATCACCCACTACTTCTTAACTGGAAGTGCACAGGCATCTCATATTCAAAATATACAAAAGAGAACTTGTTCTCTTCCTCTCAAACCTTCTATTCTTCCAGACTTTCCTATTGCTGTCAAAGATATAACGATCATGACAGACACCCAGATTAATAGCCTCAGCACCATCCTCCTCTCCTCACTTTCACTCATCTCATCTATCCAAATGGTTGTCAAATTTTATCATTTCTACCTCCACAAAATGTACTATACTTATCTTTTCTCTATTCACAGTCACTACTACATTAGTGACCTTAGTCTCAACTCTTCTCCCCGGAGGTATGATGACAATAGTTTTCTAAACAGTATCCCTTCTCCAAGTCTCTTCCTCCATACATTCTCTACAAAGCGGCCAATGTGATTCTCTGAGAGTTTTCCTCCTCTCCCCACCTTTTCAGCTCATATCCTATTAGCTGTTTTCAGCTACTCTCTTCCTTCACCCTATTTCACACAATAAGGTGACCCTTCTCCTTGCCAAGAAAAATATCTCTATTTGCACAAGTAATCCCATTCCATCTCTTCTTTCTCAGAAAATTGCCTTCACTAACATGCCCACTTTTTCACTTATTTTCAGTCTCTCTTTATCAGCTGCTTTCCTACTGCCCATAACCAAACCTATATACCCCATTCTCAAAACAAAACAAAACAAAACCCTCATTTTATTCATCCATCCCTGCTACTTATTACCCCATGTTTCTCCTTTTTGTGGCTAAAATCTCTGAGAAAGTGATCTACCATAGATAATTCTACTTCCTTTCCTCTCACTCCTACCCAATAATCCTTCTCATTCTCCATTGCTGGATAATTATCAAAATCACATACATTAAATATGAGTGTCCTACAGGGCTCTGTCCATGGTTCTCTTCTCTTTTATACTATTTTATTTGGTTATCTCATCAGCTTCCAGGAACTTAATTATCATTTCAATGCTGATGATTCTCAGATCTACTTATTCATCCCTAACCTATCTGCTAACAAAGAGACTCATATTTCCAATTGCCTTTTGGATATTTCAAACTGAACATCATATATATATATATATATATATATATATATATATATATATAATAAGCCCAATATACTTCAAACTGAACTAATATTTCCCTTTTCCTAACTTCTACATTACTATTAAGAGTTACCATTAGGGCAGCTAGGTAGCACAGTGGATAGAGCACCAGCCCTGAAGTCAGGAGGACCTGAGTTCAAATCTGGCCTCAGACACTTAACACTTCCTGGATGTTGGACCCTGGACAAGTCACTTAACCCCAATTGACTCAGGAAAAAAAAAGAGTTACCACCATCCTCCTAGTCACTAAGGCTTACAATGTTAGGTGTCATTCTTGACTCCTCACTGTCACCCCTCTTATCCAATCTGTGGCCAAGTCTGCTAATTTTATCTTGATTACCCCCCTCATCATATATATCCTTCTTCCCCCAACACTGCCACCATCTTAGTACAGGCCCTCATCACCTCATGCTTGGACTACTGCAATAGCCAAAAGGTGAGTCTTCCTGCCACAGTTCTTCTGCACTTAATTTATCTTTCACTCAGTTGCCAAAGTAATCCTCCTTAAAAATTCAGGTCTGACAATGACCCATCACAGTGTCTCCTTTACACCTTCAAAAGCATATGCAAAATCTTGTTTGGCTTGCAAAACCTTCCATAATCTGTGACTCCTTTCCAATCTTTTTATATCTTATACCCCACCCACACACACATAGTTTGAAATATGCAAACACATACAAATTTACCAGACTCCTTTTCTTTCCTCAAACAAAACACTCCATCTTCTAATTACAGATATTTTCATTGGTTGTCCACTATGCCTGGAATGCTCTCATTCTTAACCTCCATTTCCAGGTTTTCTCCAAGTTCCAACTAAAATTCTGTATTTATAAGAAAATTTTCATAACCTCTGTTAATTACAGAGATTCCTATCTTTTGGCCCTCTCCAATCTATCCTCTATATATCTTGTCTTTACAAGTTATGTGTATGTTGTTTCCCTCCCAAAACTGAGTTCTTTGAAAGAATAAACTGTCTTTTGGCTTACTTTGTATCCTCAGTGCTTAGCACAGTGTCTGGACATAGCAGACACGTAATAACTGCTAGTTGATTTATTACATATATAATAAATTATGTGAATATATACTTATATAGCGTTTATAATATAATTCTAGTTTATAATTTTAAAATCCCATAATATATAAGTGTAAATTAAATGTTATACAATATGTAAATATTATATAATTACAAATCACATATTAATTATTATTAATAGTAATAAATATTATACAATTATAAAATATAATATATGAATACAATCATAAATATGTATATATAAATATTTATATATATCCTCCTTCCAGAAATAATTGCGCCATATTCTTAAGATTATTGTTAAGAATATGGTTTGATTCATTTTTATATGTCTGTTCTGAGCTAAATCTCTACTGATTGTCTATGTCTAATTAACCTTAACCTATGCTAGTTATTTTCATTTCTATTCAATCTCAGAATTTTACCTATAGTCTGTCTATATGTCTCACAGTCCTCATTAGGCACCTTTACATCTCTTGCTTTCTCTTCCTGACATCTAACGAAAGTGTTTTTATTTTACTTAACAGACATAATATGGGCAAGTAACAAGAAGATCTCAAGAATACTGGGACTCAACAGATTTGGGGACATAGTTAAATAACAATTTCCCAAATTCAATTAAAAATTCAAAAAGCATTATTCAGGACCTATTTACATGTTAAGCACTATTCTATGATACAAAGATGAAAAAACACCAGTCCCCTCTATAACTTATATTCTATTGTAATCAAGTGAAAAGTATATACTGAAATATTTTAGAATGTGTATCTTGATCTTACCTGACAACTACTTGAGCAACATGGTCCAAAACCACATTTTGCTGATGGTTTCAATTTACATGTCTCCATAACACAACAATTTTTAAATTTACACATGGGATATTCCTAGAAATAAACACAAGTTATAAATAGCATAATTTCATACCATGCAGGGAAAGAGGGGGAAAAAGTTCACAGGACTTCTCTAAGAAATACTAAAAAATTACTTAAATTCATAAACAACTCTTCTGCTAGATTTTATAGCTCAGGGCTGTTCAAAATATGGATTATTTCAAACATACACAATAAAACTAACAGTTTTCCATAGCTGAAATCCTTAAGGGATTTACTAAATTTACTAAATGGCTAAAAAAGGATAAATTTAGTCTAAAATGTTTCAAGATTTGTCTCTTATTTAACAAATCTTTGCTTGTAATCTTACATTAATTTACTTAGCAAACTTTTTTTTTTAAAGAATTGAGTCTCCATATTTCATTCATGCTACTCACACATATGCCAAGTTCCACTTTAATCAGCAGAACACTGAACTAGCTCTGTTTAAGATCTGGGGCAGTTTGTCTTTAGGCAATCTGATGGCCTTCCTCTTGTGGGAGTTCACTGAATTAAACTTAAGACACAGCAGCTCAAAAAGACTGAGTTCATTAAATAATCTGTCAGCCTCAGTCTCCTCAGAAACAGATTTTGCAGGCATACCATAGCCTTTCTTTAAAGACAAAACAAAGATAAAATTCAGTTGAATCTTTGTCCAGATTTTCACAATTTCTAAATTAGTAAAGTCTGAATTAAATAAAATTTCGTTTCACTATAAGCAGAATGGGCAGCTAAATGAAGCTAAAATGCATATAGCACCAGACCTAGAGTCAGAAATTCACATTTTCTTAAATTCAAATGTGGCTTCAGACACTTACTAGCTGTGTGATACTGGGCAAGTCACTTGACCCTGTTTGCTTCAGTTTCCTTATCTGCAAAATGAGTTGGAGAAGGAAATGGCAAACTCCAGTACCTTACAAAACCAAATAGGATCATTAAGATTCAATCAAAATTGGAAAAAAAAACTTAACCAAAGCTTCTTAAATTGTGGGTCATGAATTCATGTGGAGTTGTATAACTGAATATGGTAGTCATGACCCATTATGAGTAAATGTTTAATTTGCATATTTATTTTATATACCTGAATACCCAGGGTGTCATGTAAAAATTTCTCGTGCAAAAAGGGATCATGGGTGGAAAAAGTTTAAGAAGCCCTGATATATTTACAAGGGCCCTTATGCATTAATTCTTGATTCTAGACATTGTTTTTGAACTGACAGTTTCCCCCTTTTAATGCCTTCACTTATGACTAGCTCCTAGTCAGTAGTGACTTAATACTTTGTTAAATATACTCTCTACCTATACTATAAAAAATATTCTAAAAAACAAATTGCAATAAAACTTCTAGTATCTGGAATTATCAATAAATGAGACAATATGGCTGAGTTTGGGGGAAGTAGTTTAGGACATAAAACATATTCCAAATCTTTCTATTTCAACATTTTTTATAAAGATCTTTCTAGAATGTACTCACTAAAATAATGTTTTTTTTACTAAGATTCATTATCTCTATTATTGTGATACATATGTATCATATAAATGTAGTTTTGTACAAATAAATCTAGAGTGAATTAGTCAGTAAACATTTAAGTGCTACTATGTGATAGGCATTGTGCTAAGCACTAGAAGTGAAGTATATAGAGTTGCAATAAACCAACTGTGTAACATAATGTCTTTCTGAAAAGTTTCAGGAAAACAGATTTAGGTCCATGTTTAAAAGAAAAAGACCCCCAAAATAAAACAAAGCAAAACAAAACCCTTCCTAGTTTTTTAGAAATGTACAAAAAATAGAATGGGCTGCCTCAGGAGGAAGAGATTCTGTTTCTCTGTACCTATTCAAATAGAAACTGAATATAATTACTTGAGTATGTTACTGACAGGACTGCTGTTCAAATCTCTGAGATTCCACCTCTGAGATTCTGTGAAATTAATAAGTTAAAAAAAAAGGCCAAAACTATTTTCCTCAAGTTGTATTCTTGCTTTTCAGAAAATCAGCTTTATGGTCATAATCACTACTTTTGACTTATCTAGGACATTCAAAACATTATCTACTATTTCTAGGCAAGTAGCACAACGGATGCCCACAGCCCACAGAAAATTCCAAGAAAATCAGTATCCACATTATTCTGTTCATATTTGTCAGTTTGTTTGTGAGATATGAAAAGTTTCATTGACTAAGAAACCACCGACAACTCAGGAATCAAGAGACATCATTTTTTGTATAAAGTATGAAGTTGGACAGTGGAGTCATGAGTGAGCAAAACCCAATCCTCATGCCCAAAGAAATAAAAATCAGACAGATTTTGTAATTCTGTAATACAGGGGGGAAAAGTAGGCAAGATTGAGGATTAAAATAAATATGAATCATTGAACTGTTCCAACAATGAGAAAAGTCATAGAAGATGGAATTCAATGAGGACTCTGTTACCATGGTGAGGATTTTCTGGCCTCTGGCATAGTCAGGTTAGTACAGAGTTTCCATGTTTGTCTGTTCATTAACTATGAATGGATAGGATTCACCCATGATAAGAGTATCCTTCATTAACACAAAAATGTTGGCTGGTGGCCTCTTCCTGTAAAGCCTATTAATGTGTCATTCTCATCAGAAGGAGAAGCATGTTACAGATCACAGTGTCCTCAATTTAGAGTTGGAAAGAACCCGAAAGGCCACCAAGTCCAGCTTCCCATTTTATGATGGCGACAATGGCTTCCTTCTACCAGGTAGTGATTTGCCCAGCATTCAGAAGGGGCTTTGGCATTAGGCCTCCTCTCCTCACCTTTAAAAGGAGAAGACTGAACCAGATAAGTACCAGGCTTCTCATTCAATAAGCATGATCCCTAGCAGCAATTCTTTTTTTTTCTGTATCTTTTTAACATTTTCCTTTGAATAAAATTCTTTGCATAAGCAACATTTAAAACTGTTTCTTTAATGTTATAACATAACTGAAATGCATATATAGAGTTCCACACAACAAATCTATTTCCTTATTAAATATTTTCTATAAAACTTCATATTCTAAATACAATTCTAGTTCATCAGGAGTCAAAGAACAAACACTTGAGACAACTTGAGAAATTAGTCATCCTACTCCCTCAGGTTAAACTCTTCAATTATTTAACAATGAGAGGCCTCATATCACAAATAAACAGAAATAAAAACAGAATAATGTGGATAAAAGTTTATTGGGAATCTTCTGTGGGCATCTATTATATTAGTCATTCAGAATAATTAGATATTTTCATGAAAAACTATGGCTATGAAATGATCTTTCACTCAAAATGAAAAAAAGTAATAGAATTAGAATAATGTTTTGTCTATCTAGTCATTAATCTGTCATCTACATTCCATAGACTGTTCTTGTTTAGTCATTTCATTCATGTTGGACTCTCTGTGACCCCATTGAAGAAACTAAGTCAAATAAGGATAAATGACTTGCCCAGGTTCACACAGCTTGTCTGTCAGATCTTCCTGACTTCCTAGCACTCTCTCCACTGCACTACCTAACTAGCCCTCTATGTACTGCAGATAAGTGTGTAATATTTCTGAACATTCCAAGATAATAAAATTTTCCATTTATCAAAGACTTTATTTTATGGGAACCTAGAGCATTAGCATTTGTGAGAATAATTAGGCCTTATTCTGCTTTTACCATGAGTGCTTGATTTTCTAACTCCTCAAGAAAAAAGATAGCAAGCCCGACAAAATAAAATTGGTTTTAGGCATTATAAAAATTTTAAGACATTAAAAAGTGATCCAACATTAAATCTCAAAAGTGACACACAACTTTTCTAAAGCATCATAATTGGCTTTTCTTCACCAGCTATATCCTTCTGCGGTATTATATTGCATAATTTTTCATTTTAAATGCCTTACTGTGAATGATAAAACCAAACTATCTTTACAAAAATATGCAGTACTCAACAAACCTTTTCTCATTTTAAAAGTAAAATGCCTTTTCAATTTCACTGAAAGAAATCAAAATACATTTTAAATTCCCCACTAAGAATCATCCATATAAAATAATCTTGGGCCTCCAATATTGTATGCATAATATGGCACTGTTCAACAATTTCAGATGATTCAAATATTGTAAAAAATAGTTGTCCTTTCTAAGTTTTGAAAGCATAGAAGAAAAATTATATTAATACTATATCCATTCAATAATATTTTTCTTTGCTCACATGTTTGAAGTCATACCTATTTCCATTTTCTTTTAAAGTTAATATAACTTCCTTATACTTTTGCTGTTTGACTTTCACTAAAAGAATATGTGGAATTCTATTTCTGCCAAATCAATCATCTATACTAGTAACTAAAAGAAACTGATTCAAAAGTTTTCATCTCTCCCCAGTTCTCCTCCTGAACCCTTTTATTTTAATCCTGATCCCTCTTAATCACTCTATAATAAGTGAAACTATTAATCAGATCTTATTTAAATTGTTATTACTCTGCTCTGCTGGTTTTCCTCCTACTTGACTATTAATTTTCTATCTCTTTACCAGATCTTTGCCCAGTTATACCCACTAATGATGGATGTTTGCAATTCCATCTCCCTTTCCTCCCACCAATCTGACTAAATAATACTTCTGCCTTCTAGTCTCCCTCACAAAGTACCCTGTGAGAAAAGACAGAAGGTAATATAAGCCAAGTGAGTGAAATTATCACCACATTTAAGATTAACAATGCCCTTCAATTACCAATGGAAATAGCCCTGACTTTGAATATAAGAGCCCTATAAACTACTGTGCCCACCTAGTCGAATGAATAACAGCCCTATTTCTGGTTTGGACTTCTTCAACGTCATTAAGGGAAGTAATACTCTATGGAGATCACTTTGCTCAACAGCAGCACCACCAACCATTAATCAAAAGCCAAGATGAACTTGTAGGCCAAGAGCCCTCACAATTGCAATGCCTCCTAGACCAGAGCTTCTTAAAATTTCCACTTGCAATTCTTTTTCATCTGAAAAATTTTTACATAACCTCAGGTATATAGATATATAAAACATATACAAACTAAACATTTACTTATAATAAATCACAAAAAAATTTTAAACAATTCTTTGATATACATATAATTTTTCCATTTATTAAAGATGAAAGCAAATTTGCTTACCAATGAGTTGCGTAGGAAATTTTGGAAATGTTGCCACATATAAAAACCACATATAAAGTTGGCTGCTTTTTGTCAGGGCAAGGGCCTTGATGCTATTTTGTTTCCTTAAGTGACTGTCTCTTTGTATAACCAAGGAACTCTTTAACTGCTTCAGGAAGACCTTCTGGCCAATTCTGGGTGAGAGATGTGGCTGATGCAGCCCAGAAAAGGAACCAGCTTTCCCCCCAGCAGGGGTCTCAGGCCACAATTCAAGAGTCTGGACTGCCTTAAACTCCTTAGATTTCATAAAATTCCCTGAGTGTGGCTAATCAAACCCCATTGTTGACACTTATGAATAAACTGAGTTAAAATAAGAAGGGGATTCTGAAATGTGGGGGTGGAGACGCAGGTAGGGGATGTAGGCATTGTAAACCCTGCAGTGCCCAGCTAAAGTAGAAGCAGTAGGGAAATGCAAAACGGGAATAGGAAATAAAAGCTATTTGTTACAGTGAGGCCCAATGATTTTGAACACCAGCTTTGGCAAGAACGTTGCTATTAAAGATCCTTCCCAATTCACCAACAACTTCATGGGTTCTTGTTAAGATGCTTGTTTCTTACAACATCTAAGTGTCTGCTTATTTTTACATAAAGAATTAAATCTTGGCAGAATATTTGATGCTGCACGAAGTCGAACATTCAGAAACCTTTTTACTTGTTGCCAAATTTTTTGACGATCTCCATATTCTGTTATACGGTCCCATTATGTGGTAAAGACCCACAGTTTAAGAGGCTTGGTACTAAACAAGAAGTTTAGTTGCTTCTAGCGCAGTCCTTGCAACCCTGGTGGAAACACACCCTCACAGGTGCTTCAGCAGGTACTAAAGCCAGTACTTCAACATTGCTATTGAAAACACAGGGGTGTACAAAAGCACCAAAGACTGTTGCGCTTTCTTTTTCATTTTGAATTATTTCATAAATGTATTTTTCATATTCCTCATATTTGTCCATCTTACCTGCATTGTAATAGTCCATTTTTTTAGGATCACAGGTTAATGGAAATAGACATTCAGAGTTGAAAGAAACTTCAGGCTAAAACTAGTGAGTTCAGTCTCCTCATTTTACAAATGCAGACCCTGAATTTCCAAGACATGAAGTGATTTACCCAGCATCACAAAAGTATGAAATTGACTGAGGGAAAATTGAACACATTGAACTTATCTGACTTCCGAGTTATATCTTCAATTTATTATTGGATCTTTAAATTGTTTTTCGTTTTTATAACTGCAAATAATGCCATTATCAATATCTTTGAAAACTTAGCTTTTTAAATTATATTCTGCTTTTATTGTATACAAAGAACCATAATTGTCATATACTGCATGATTACTCTCCAAAAAAATTATAATTTGCAATCTCCTCAGCAATGAATGAAAATAAATATTTCTCTACAATACTACTAGCAATTAGTTTTATTGCTCTTAGTTATTTTTTTCCATATGGTTGGGATAAAGTGGTCTCTCATAGTTTTAAGTGGATTAAGCATGTTTAATTAAGCATCCACTTAATCATTTTCTCAATGATTATAAACAATTTGTTTCCCTATTGAAAAGCATTTTTATATCTTTGACCTGTTATCTACTATGAACTACAAGTTATCTATAAATGTTTAACAATTCCTCATATACTTTAGATGTATATTGTAATTAAATGTACTTTTATGTATAAAATTTGCAATAAATATTTATCACAATTTGTTATTTTCTTGTGATGATTTTTTGAGGTCTACAGAAATGCTCTTTCTAATGTAGTTAAGTATCTCATCCTAATAAATTATATCTTTTTGCTGACTAGGAAAAAAGTCATGTCCCCAATACAACTGTCATATATAATTTCTTTTTTGGTTCCATCTTTTTTATAATTCCTTTTTAAAAGATTTAAATTTCTCAGCTACCTGGAATTCACTAAAGTTTTTCTTATATGCTTACTTCTTACATGTATACACTTTTATTTTTACAACCTTAAAAGAAATGACCCTATCTCTTACTTCAACTATTACATGTACATATGAAAAATACAAATAGAAACCTTTTCACTAAGTTTCCAATATTTAGTACTAACCTCTTTAGGGCCACAATCACACTCTTCATCACCTTCCACAAAACCATCTCCACATACTGCATCTTCTTTGTAAACTGGTGTCACATATGGCTGATTTTGAAGACATTCAACTCCACTCTTTGAAGTGAAATGTTTAAAGTCTTTCAGACTGCAGCTACTAAAAACTTTTATACCACTGGAATGCCTAAAATTAAATTATATTTCTAAGTAAGGAAACAGGATTACCTTCACACAAAAAAAACTAACAGAAAAATGTCTGTGATAATGACAAAATTTACAATAACATCTTCCATAGAAAATGAAAAAAATTCATGGAAAGACCTGTTATTTTATAATTCATATCAAATTCAATTTTGCTGCAACTTTCTCCAAGATATTGCTTAAGAAATGTATCATATTACTAAGTACTCATTAGAGTATAAGTTTATCATTCACCTCCATTTGTAAAGGACAGATCAATTTTCTGCTTTGTCTTCTACCTACAGTGATACAAAATTGACATCCTAATAACCTACATCTTTCTGCTAAAACAACTAAACCTTCTGATCCATAATCTAATTTTAGTTTTAATCATATTTGAATATTTAACATGTTCTCATTTAATCAATTTTTATATGTACAAATTTTAGTAATGCCAAGAGAAAAATTATAGTCTGGTCCAGTGTAATATCAACTTTAATTCAAAATTCCAGGATGAAAGATGTCCTTAATTCAGAAATTTAGACATAACATTATTTCATAACAAATACAGAAAAGGTCTTTTTGTATGTATGCTATTACAAGAAAATCACAAAATCATTGTCTCCTAAGCCTGAAAGTATTTATGTACTTGTAAATATAAACATAGATAGATAGATAAATATACATACATATAAGGAAATAAAATATATAGGGAAACCTGGAATTTAGAGAAATTAAAGAACCTAAGGTGACATAGCAGTAATAACATGATCCCATCTCTTACACTTACTGGCTATGTTTGCCTTAGGCAAGTCACTTAACCTCTTAGTCCCCAAATAACCAAAACTCTCCATTTCAGAGCACTTTCTATTCTGCAGTGGCAGAATGAGTTTCCTCAATAGCAGTTCTCAATACCAATAAAATTATAGGTCCAATAGCAAAACACACACATGATCATGTTTTGACAGAAGAGCATGAAGTGAATAAACAAAGTACAAGTATGAAAGTACAGCATGGCTAACAATACAAATTTCTTAAATATCTATTATGCACAGATGACATAGGAGCTTGCTTTTTTTTGGCTTAAATATCCCACTTTGCAGATGATAAAATTTCTGCTGCTCACACAAGACAAATAAAATGACAGAAAAATACATATTAACTTTTAGAAATATACAAATATTTTCTGCTTTCTGGAAACAAAAAGTTTCTAAGTGTTCCCAGGGAAAAAAATATTCTTTCCAATGATGTAATCACAGAAAATTTCAACAGAATTTATATAATTAGTAATGTTTCCCAAAATTTTAAAAGTTTTAAAGTTTAATAGCAGAGGCAATACAAAGTACTTTGAAACCAACAGTACTGTTCTCTTTGGATCCTAGATTCAGAGGCAGAGGACCTGAGAAAAATCAAAAAGGTAATGCTATACACTGTTTGGCATCTGACAAATATTAAATTAAGACTTTTCATTACAATATTTGTTCTTTTAATTATTCTGAGTTGAAAGGAACATTTTACATGTACAATACAAACAGACATGTATTTGAATGTAATTACAAAAAAGAACAATGAGGATTTTTATTGGCTTTTCTAAGACCAATATAAATATCGGATCAATGATAGAAGCAATATATCACTTCATTAATCTACACCTTATCATCCAACTCCTTCCTCCTTCCCATTGGATAATCCTTTCGCTTTAGGGTTCTCACTAAATTTGGGGAGTGAATTAATTCTTATTCTGGGCATTTAGCAAGTGCTCAGTAACTATTTAGTACTTCTAAAACTCTTGCCATGAATACTTAGGGAAGTGAAACACTTTCAATCAAGAAATTTATTCTAATGAACCTTAAAGTATATTGACCTCCCTTTTTGCACATTTCTCTTTACATCTTGCTAGTATTTAGTTGGATTCAATGGATTATAGATCCTAGAATATTCCAAATACAACTCCCCTCCTACCCTTATAAAAGATGGAAAATTGATAGAAAAAATATCTTACACTGCTTCAGGATTCATTATGCAGGTTGCTCCTAAACAATGACACATGTTGAGGTCATCATATGTCAATCCCAGATTAAGGCCAAGCAACTGTACCATAATAACTGAAAATGTCTCCAGTGTTACTGCTTTTGGATACTAAATTGGAAAAAAAATAGTTTTAATGTACTGGTTAACCTGCCATTGGGGGGAGGGAATGGGGGGAAGGAGGGGAAAAATTGGAACAAAAGGTTTGGCAATTGTCAATACTGTAAAATTACCCGTGCATATAACTTGTAAATAAAAAGCTATAATAAAATTTTTTTTAAATAGTTTTTTTAAAAATCTGAAAACTTTATTCAACTATATAGGAAAAAATTTGTATGATCAAATTTTTATGTTCCTGTCAAGAATTTGTGGTCATAGTTTATCCATTTTCCTCATTCTACTAAAAATGCTTTTAAGAAAATTACTTGGAAAAACCTGCAAAACTTTTTTATTCAAGCTAATGATAAGATTAGGAAATATAGATGAGACAAACTGTGTATTAAATGAATAATTTATTTTTGTATCACAAAGTACACATTTTGTAGCACATAGCACAGTGCCTGGCACATAGCAGATGTTTAATTAGTGGTCAATAAGAATCCTAAAAATCAAAGACAACGAAGTTCTGAAGAATCATCCATCATTATTTTGTCCCTCTTTTCTCAGGACCTTAAGACCTAATTCAGACTTTCCACACCAACTTCTGTCCTAAAAACTCCAATATATATACTTATGAATATGTTGGTTCTAAGTTCATCTATCTCAGCTCCCCTGTCTGTCTTCATTCCTTCTCAGGTACTCACACAGATGAATTACCATACTAACTTAGAGCTCAATTACAACCTCATGATCTTATATTTGGAAATCTACCCACATCTTAACTTTCTACTCTTCCATGTTTTCCCATCTATACTCCTCCTAAATTTCATCCTGTGACCTTTCTTGTTCTCCCAATCTTTTATTTCTACTGATTCTCAAATATTCATTTCAAAGTCTTAACCCTTATAGATAACCCAATTCAACTATATATTGTCTTCCACACTTAAGGCTCCTGCCCCATGTCCTACCACCATTCAATCCTTGGCCATTTTCATCATGGATTCAACCTCATGTGCTTGCTCTGCTCTTACTCTGAAATTCCTGAATAGTACTGGAGCAAACCACAATTGGACTAATTGGATACAGTATAAATTCACTTTAACTAATCTCAAAAAAGCTCTCTCTCTTCCGATCCCTCCCTAACCTTGTCTTGCCTAAATTCATCATAACACTCTCTCAAGCAAGAAACCATCCTTTGTCTCCTACTTTACCAAATCTCTATTATTCCACACCTCAAGACCTATTTGAACATTAATTTCTCTTTTATTCAAAATTGTACCCTAAAAATATTTTTTAACATTTGACTGTGTCACCTCCTCCAACTATCACCCTATATTTCTCCTCTCTTTCAAAGCTATTTTTGCATTACCATCCACTCATTTCTAACCACAGCACTTCAATGACCCTGCTCAATCATTACCAATAATTTCTTGGCTTTCTGACATCCTTTTTCTAGTATTTATTTTTCTTTACCTCTCTGTACCTTTTAACACTGTTATTATAAATCTTATAGATATTTTCTTTCTTTTCTGGGCTACTGTGGATTCAGGCTCTTTTTTGGTTCTCCTTCCTATATATATAGTTGCTTGTTTTTTTTTTTCTCATGTTTTTTTTCTCTTTTGATCTGATCTTTCTTGTGCAGCATGACGAATATGGAAATATATTTAAAAGAACTGCACATGTTTAACCCATATCAGATTGTTTGTTGTCTTGGGAAACAGAGAGAAACATTAGGAATACAGGGTTTTGCAAAGGTGTATGTTGAAAACTATCTTTTCCTGCATTTGGAAAAATAAAATACTATAAAAATCAAAGTTAAAAAATATCATTTGGATATAAATTTTTTAAAAATTAATATTCTTGTATATAAAGTTTAAGATTTAATCCCTAATACTGAAATTACCTTTAAAAAAAGCATGATCACAAAAAACAAAAACACAGTGATTTCTTCTGTAAGACTATATGATATTCTTAATTCTCTAAGCTTTAAAAAGGCTGTCTAAAAATAACAATATAAATAATAAAGTTATGTGAAATAGAGCATGAAAGGAAAAAAGATTGGCAATATAAACACACACAGAAAGACAATATTTATAACAATTACATACCATAGCAATTCCTGCAGAATAGCTTTTATTACATATTTTTCCAGGAAAGGTTGCCCCAATATAGTTAGGTCGGTTCCTATAACTAAAGCATACAATCATTCTATTACGTATAAACATGTTTTTCACAAGGTTTTCAACTTAATTTTTTAAAATAATTCTTATTCCTAATAAGAATTTCCTTCTTTAAAACAAAATGTCAAGAATTTCAAGGGAATTAATGGAAAAAAAATCAAATGAAGGTGGCCTAGCTGTACCAGATCTAAAATTATATTATAAAGCAGCAGTTACTAAAACCATCTGGTATTGGCTAAGAAAGAGACTAGTTGATCAAAGGAATAGGTTAGATTCAAAGGACAAAACAGCCAATAACTTTAATAATCTAGTGTTTGACAAACCCAAAGACACCAGTTTTGGGGATAAGAACGCATTATTTGACAAAAATTGCTGGGAAAATTGGAAATTAGTATGGCAGAAGCTAGGCATTGACCCATACTTAACACCGTACATCAACATAAGGTCAAAAATGGGTTCGTGACCTAGGCATAAAGAATGAGATTATAAATAAATTGGAAGAGCACAGGATAGTTTACCTCTCAGACCTATGGAAGAGGAAGGAATTTATGACCAAAGAAGAGCTAGAGATCACTATTGACTACAAAATAGAAAATTTTGATTATATCAAATTGAAAAGTTTTTGTACAAACAAAACTAATGCAGACAAGATTAGAAGGGAAACAATAAACTGAGAAAACATTTTTACAGTCAAAGGGCCTCATTTCCCAAATATATAGAGAATTGATTCTAATTTATAAGAAATCAAGCCATTCTCCAATTGATAAATGGTCAAAGGATATGAACAGACAATTCTCAGACGAAGAAATTGAAACTATTTCTAGCCATATGAAAATATGCTCCAAATCATTATCGATCAGAGAAATGCAAATTAAGACAATTCTGAGATACCACTACACACCTGTCAGATTGGCTAGAATGACAGGGAAAAATAATGATGATTGTTGGAGGGGATGCGGGAAAACTGGGACATTGATGCATTGTTGGTGGAGTTGTGAACGAATCCAACCATTTTGGAGAGTAGTTTGGAACTATGCTCAAAAAGTTATCAAACTGTGCATACCCTTTGATCCAGCAGTGTTTCTACTAGGCTTATACCCCAAAGAGATATTAAAGAAGGGAAAGGGACCTGTATGTGCCAAAATGTTTGTGGCAGCCCTGTTTGTAGTGCCTAGAAGCTGGAAAATGAGTGGATGCCCATCAATTGGAGAATGGTTGGGTAAATTGTAGTATATGAATATTATGGAATATTTTTGTTCTGTAAGAAATGACCAGCAGGATGAACACAGAGAGGATTGGCGAGACTTACATGAACTGATGCTAACTGATGCTTAGTGAAATGAGCAGAACCAGGAGATCATTATATACCTCAACAACGATACTGTATGAGGATGTATTCTGATGGAAGTAGATTTCTTCAACAAAGAGAAAATCTAACTCAGTTTCAATTGACCAAAGATGGACAGAAGCAGCTACACCCAAAGAAAGAACACTGGGAAATGAATGTAAACTGCTTGCATTTTTGTCTTTCTTCCCAGGTTATTTTTACCTTCTGAATGCAATTCTTCCTGTGCAACAAGAGAACTGTACAGTTCTGCACACATATATATATTGTATCTAGGATACACTGTGACATATTTAACTTGTATAGGACTGCTTGCCATCTGGGGGAGGGGGTAAAGGGAAGGAGGGGAAAAGTCGGAACAGAAGTGAGTGCAAGGGATAATGTTGTAAAAAAAAAAAAAAAATTACCCAGGCATGGGCTCTGTCAATAAAAAGTTATAATAAAAATAAATAAATAAAAGAATTGCCTTCCCTAAAGCTTAAATTTAAAGTTCTACCAAAATTCTACCAATTTTATATCCACTCAATATCTTATTTAGATTGGCTAAAATAGCATATTTTAAATGTTTAGCTCACCTATCAGTACACTTTTTATTCTAGGTTCTAGTTTGTTTTCCCTCTTTTAGATTCATGAGCTTGTCACTCCTCTATTCAAAACTCTTCAGCAACTTTCTCTACTAAATGAAGCTCAAATTCTTTAACCAAGCATTCAAAGTCTTCCAAAGTAAGGGAATGCTTTTAGCCTTCTATTTATACTAATCCTGACTCTAGACATCCTATGCATTTAGCAAACTGTTCTATTTTCCATTTCTCATATCCTTTGAGGTCTTGCCTCAAATGTTCGCTGTGCCCAGAATGTCCTCTTCATTCCACTACAACTCTTCTTACTGAATTCCAAAACAGAAATGATTGCTATTTACATCAACACTAGACCCAAACAATGACCAATTAGGGTTTGACCTTCCTTACTCTTCCTAACTCTGCCTTTTAAGTCTATATTTTGTTTGTTACTGAAACCTAAATTTTTTGTAACTATTCAGGAAAGGATTCTATCTGTCTAAAGATTTTTCTTTTTTTCTATGGTCATGTGATTTCAACAATGTAGGTACTCTTAATGTACAGACTACAAACAATTCTCATCTTCCTATTTTGTATAACTTTTGTATATGTCCTCCAACCAATATGCTTATTTTAAGGTGCATATTGGTGCAGTAATAAGAATGTCCATACTTGAAGCTTGCGATATTATCTGCATCCTTTTCTATTTACACATCTCCTTGATGACTTTTAGGCACTTCTGGTATGCAAATTATCATTGACTATATATTACAGCACACCTAAACCCACCATATTTTTCCATTGCCAATAGCTAACTTATAAGAGTACTTCTTCAAGTAATATTTCCATACCTTATAGCAATATACTTTCACTAAAAGGACATTTGTATTCAAAAAATGAATGTTTGTTATATGGAAAAGTTTGGGATTCCTGAAAGTAGAATTCTCCATCATGTCTGATAGTTTGTGGCTCCTCTGGCATTAAAGTGACTCAAAATGATAAGACTGTCCTCTTTTGAGCACAGACATGACATTTCCAGGTTTTTGCAAAATTTCCTTTGACCTCATCAGAGTTTGTCATAGGAAGAGCCTTTGCATTGGCAATGGTGGTGTGGTACTTTCTTGCAAGTGGTGATCGTGTTGTCATGAGCCTGTCACTCACTCCTTCTGCTAGGTATACAAGCTTGTTGTCTACATTAGTTTTGGTTGTGAAACCTATGCCAGCGTCAACTTTGGTAAGCTAGCCTTTCTTTGCTACCCTTGTCTTTCAGATAGTGTATTATACCTAAGCATATGCACATTCCCTGTACCAATGGTGAATGGAATGATCTTCAGAAAAGTGTTTGTAAATTTTGTGTGCTTCAACTACAAGGGAGGATCCCTGCCTGGGTGAAGCAGACAATTGGGGGTGAAGGGGGAATTCTTTCCAGCCCATTCTTCAAGCCAGAAAGTAAATGGTACAGTCCTTTAAAAAGACTGCTCAGGCACCCAAGATAAATCCCACTGCTGAGTCCAGTGAGAAGCCAACCCTATGTCCTAGGCAGCCTGTGTGCAGAATTTTGAGTACAGCTGCTAGTTTATCTGTATCTGCTGCTTTATCACTTGTCTGTAGCCACAGGACTTTGCGGTAGAAAAATGATAAAAATGGAATGAGTGATACTTCTGACATGCCCATAAATTAGATTTAGGCAGAGTTGTACAATGTCATAGGTCTCATTTTCTCTTCTATAGTGACTGAAGTTCAGGGACAAAACAAACAGGTACAGTGGATGACCTCGGTGCTTTCACTGTCTAACCAAACTCTAAATGCTCCACAGAATCTCCTTCAGCTGCTTTAATGGTCACTGGAACAAACAGTTCTCATTTGCCCATTCTTGGGAGTCTTCCCATGCTTGGAGTAGACATCTAACTCACCAATGGAGTTAGGACCCCTAAGTCACCCTCAACTCGGGCTTAGCTTATCTGCCAAAATAATTCACCAAGGTATGGTCATTGTACATAATATAGCTTCTTGGAGTCACCAGCTCTGGGTAGCAAATGGACACCAAAGGTAGAGAAGTGCCTTGAAAAGAGTTTAGCAGCTCTCATACCAGAGATACTAGTCTTCTCTGAACACCTGTATATCTCTTTAAGGATATTAAGCTAGTGCTGGATAATAATAATGAAAAAAATAAATATTGAAGGGAATACAGTGGGATAAGAGCTCAAGCTGATAGCATTATAAAGACATTTCAATCTATCCATTATCCATTCAGCCCTGAGAAGGAGATGTAACTGTGAGGACCCAATTTGGCAGAGTAAGGTATAAAGACATGTAACCCCATATGAGCTATATAGTTTTTATTAAAAACTGCAAATATAAAATGGATAATAATAATACAATTTATTTAGTTCTTTAAGGTTTGTAAATTGTTTTATAAATATCTTCATTTTATCCTCACAATAACCTTGAAAATTAGGTGCTATTATTATCCCCATTTTACAGATAAGAAAACTCAAATCAAAAAGAATTGTCCAGTGACTTGCCCAAGGTCACACAGATAGTATGTTAAGGCTGAATTCAAACTCAAGACTTACTATCTTCAGGTCCAACTACACAGCTGACATAGAGAAAACAAGGAGCAAAATTTTGTGAAATAGTAACATTTAAACCTAGGTATATGTACATCTTATGTAAGTCAGTTTCACAGCTAAATTCCTCTAGCTCTTCTTACCACTTAGTTGTTGTCATTCTAAATATTTTGTAAAGGTTTTTTTTGTCTCAATGACACTATAAAATCAGGGACAATTATTTTGATTTATACTATTTTTGTAATTAAATTCTTCTTAAAACAAATTATTTCCAAAAGTTTTGTTTAGAATTTTTTAATACAAATTCTTTACTTACACAAGTAAATATGCCATGTCATTGGGTCTTAGGACAAGAAACTTTTGCTTCCATGCCAAAAACCTGTGTAGTAAATCATTAGCATCCCCAATAGTAGAAATTTTGTTTTTATCTGACCAGAATTCCAAGGAAGACAATACAATTGTCATTTTAAGCTGGGTAAACATCTAAAAACAAAAGATAAATATTTCAATAACCTTAAATACCACATCAAAATTCCATAAATAATAATGATAAAGAGGCTAATGAATATTTTGGGAGATATGGATAGATGAAACTGCTCAGTAACATTTCTACTTTTACCAGTATATGATTTTAATAATGTCCAAATTAATTCAAATAAATTATTTTTATAAATTATTTAAATTCAGAAAAGCAAAAACTTACAGTATTAACTAGGCCAATAATCTGGATAATTTTCTGTGTTACAACTGTCATGTCAGAACCCATATGATCATACTGGAAAACAGATTTCAGATAGTAGTGAAAATAATTATGAAGCCACATTTTCTTTGAAATACAAACTTAATCTGATTAATTACTAGGACAGGCAAGAAAAGAAAATAAGCACTTACATAGCACCTATTATATGTCAAGCACTGTGCTAAGCACTTTATCTCATCTAATGCTCACTAAAATAGATGTTATTATCTCTATTTTACAGACAGGGAAATAGGCAGACAAGTTTAAATGACTTATCTAAAGTCATAAAATTAGTAAGTACCAAAGGCCAGATTTTAACTCAGTTCTTTTTGACTCCTAGTGGATATTTCTAGGACATAAACAGAGGAGAAAAAAATCACAAGACCTACTCTTAAGTTACTTATTCTATTTTAATTGAGCAAATAACATATTTAGAAAATAAAGAGAACAAATAGAGTTAGATATATAGATCTGAGAGTCAGTTTCAGAGAAATAATAGGAACTGCTTTTCGCTGCTGTCGTTCAGTCATTTTTCAATTATGTCTGAATTCATGAACTAATTTTGGGGTTTTCTTGACAAAGACACGGGAGTGCTTTGTCATTTCCTTCTGCAGCTCATTTTATAGATTAAAAAAAAAAAACTGAGGCAAACAGGGTTCACTGATTTTCCCAGGATCATAAAGCTGTAAAGTATCAGAAGCCAGATTTTGAAGGAAGATTCTAGGCTTAGCACTCTATCCACTGTGTCACCTAGCAGTTGCAGGAATTGATAAGCTCACCATATAAAAAGTAGAGAGAAAAGAGAATAGGACCCTGGAAAGAGACTTGGAGCATGATATGCTTGATGATTTAGCAAAGGAGTATGAGGAAGGGGCAGCTAGGTGGCATAGTAGAAAGAGAGCTGGGACTTGAATCAGGAAGACTCAGACTCCTGAGTGCAAATCTTGTCTCAAAACTTCTTAATTGTGTGACTCTGGGCAAGTCATTTCACCCTGTTTACCTCAGTTTCCTCATCTATAAAATGAGAAGGAAATGGCAAACCACTCTAGTAGCTTTGTCAAGAAAACCTCCAGAATTGTCACAGAGTCAGACATGTTTGAAAACAAACAACAAATGAGAAGAGTTAGAGATTCAAGAAAGCAAAATGACAAAAACAGAAATAAATGAGGATATAGGAAGAGTAGCCCACTGTTTTTCTATGAAGTAAAGGGAGATAATGAGAAATACTTGAAAGCTAGTCATACATAGAATAATTCCAAAGCACAGCCTTAATTCTAGCCATTTTCCCCTAGAGATACTCTAAATTCCCACTTCTTGTACCCAACCACAAATCGAGCAGCCAATTTTGTTTTAAAATTGCTACACACATGCAGAATCCTAGAGCTTTGGAGCAGCTGGAAAATTGAAGGTAGAACTAGGAAGAGGTATTGTAGACAGTAAAAGATCTAAAAGCACCTCAGGGGTTTTAGTCAAAACAAAGTCAAGCCCAATGACATATAGCATTTTATTTTTCAACTGAGTTTATTAACTAACATACATGACCCAAAAATTGGGTTATTTTGGGAACCCAATAAAATACAAAATTACAAATAAGTGTTACTATTTTACAGCATTTTGAATAGGAGTCCCCACTTGGAAGATGAGGATCTATAGATCATCTTTTCCTAGATTTTCTGCTTTTCTTTTCTGCTACCTTTTTCCAGAAGGGAGAACATGAGATGCTGCTATACCCTTAATCCCTCCTGAACTGTCTGCAGCTTTGACACTGTTGATTACACTTTATTACTCTTCTCCTTAAATTTTTGTGAATTTATCCTGATTTTCCTCCTATTTGATAGATTTTCATTCAAGTTATACTTACTAACCATATATGCTTACAGAATTATGTATGCCCTCTTTTCCTTCTATGCTGTTTAACTTGGAAACCTCATAAGGTCCAAAAGATTTAACTATGATCTCTCTGAAGATGATTTTCAAATTATTTATCTATCCTTAGCCTTCCTCTTGACATTTAGACTTCTATATTCAACTACTTTTTAAACATTTCAAAATGTCTCATAGACACCTTTAACTCAATATATCAAAATGCAAAATTCATTCTCTTTGCCAAAAAACCTTCCCCTCTTCCAAATGTCATTTTATTATCCAGGACACTACCATCCTCCTAGGCACTTAGAATCACAACTTAAGTAATATCTTCAACTTCTCATACTCTCTCATCCAATTAGTGGTCAATTCCTGTTGTTTCTGCCTTAATATTATGTGTGTGTGCATACATACCCACAAATATACATATATATATATATATACACATGTATGTATATAACATAGATATGTACATATATATAAGTACACACACACACCCTCCTTGTCTCATTTGACACTACCATTAACACCCTCAACAATTTATATCTTGACAATTTAATAGTCTAACTCAAGTCTTTCCCTACTCCAACCTATTCTTCACAAAGTATTCTTCCTAAAATCGCAATTCTAACCATTCATCCCACTATTCAATAAATTTTAGTGCCTCCCTAATACTTCCAGGATCAAATATAAAATTCTTTGCTTGGCTTTTGAAGTCTTTCATCATTCTTTCTACCTATTTCTTCTCCTTACATCTTACTTTCCCCTCCATGTACTAAGAAATCCAGTGACATTGACCTCCTTACTGTTCCTTAGAAGACACTCCATTTCCAGACTTTGTACATTTTCACTAATTGTTTCCCATGTATGAAATATTCTCTCTTCTCACCTCTATCTCCTTTTTTTACCTGGTTTCCTCCAGGGTCCCAGCTAAATTCCCACCTTCTACAAGAAGTCTTTCATGATCCCCTTAATGCTAATGTCTTCTCTCTTGATTATCCAATTTATCTTCTATATCTTGTTTGTACATAACTGTTTACATGTTGTCTCCCCTATTGAACTGAGCTCTCTGATGGCATGTGCTGCTTTTTGCTTTTCTTTTTTATCTTTTATCCTTAAAATTGTACCTAATACACAGTAAGCATTTTGTAAATGATCAACTAAATTATCCCTTCCCCTAAGCACTCAAGGTCTTTTCTATCTGCAGATAAACCCCTTTTTACTAATCTTAGAAATCTAGAAAATCAAACTAGCTCTTCCTCACAAAATGCTAGAGATCTCTGATTTAGAATTTAATTTGGCTAACAAAAATTTCATGTATAGCTAACTTTCAGGAAATCAATCTGATACAAAAATCAAAATACATCTATAATACAAAGAAGAGGCAACGTTTAATACACCTTTGAAATTACACTAAAATCAAATATGTTTACCTACCAAAGCTTTATCCACAATAACATGCATTTCCAGATATCGAGGTAATAAGTGTGAAACCATTATTTTTTCCTGAAATACATAAAATGTGAATACTGAGGAATTTTAAAATGTTTACCTTCTGAAGTTATTACTAACATTATAACTCCAAAGATAAAAAAATGGGATCACCACTAAATATGTGACCAAGTTTCTATCTTATATTTAGATGTAAATCAGAAGCTACTATTTCAAAATCTGTTCTTGGCTATTAAAAATTCTAAAAATTGCCATTGTGGCTGATGAAAACACAGAGAAATCCAATCCACTTCAGATTTTACTAGAAAAATAAAAGATGGAGTTTTGCTTTTCTTGGTACTGTAGTATTCTTACGATAGCATTACATTAACTTTCTACTTGGCTTCTTTCCCTCAGATTTTGCCACCATCTCCATGGCAAATTTATAGCCATCTCACAATTATGAAAAGATTTAAGATACTATATTAGATCACCTTACTACATTTGTATCAGATGGCATATTGAGTCATTTTTTTAAAACAACAAAAAAGAAGTCATTATAATCAATTATAGTATATCATTATATCAAGAGAAGATGCATTATAATCAATAGAAGACACATTTTAGATAATTGATTAACAGGATTGCCTTGGTATCCTTTTGCCAAGATTGAAAGGAAAATTATTTGACCTGTAAAGAGTATTATTACTAAAGCCTAATGCTAGCAAGTTCTAAATAACCATATGACCCTTGTAAACCAGATACCATTTGATAAGATCTTTCTTTCCATGACTAGCAAGGACATAGGGTTTATATTGCAAAAAAGTTATGTAATTCAGTTCCCCAAAAAAAGACTTTTACCTGAAATACAAAGTTAGAGAATCTTAAGAATTTCAAGGGATCTCTCAGTTCCCCTATTGCAATTCACACCCAAACAAATACCGAGGACCATCTCCAGTCATTTTGATCTCTACCATACCACTGGACTCAAATGGCTCCAGAGGAAAAAGTGGGCCTGGTGACTTCACACAGCCCTCTCTCACTGAAACCCAATTCATTTATATATCACCTCCCTGAAGTCATGGTCCTCTTTAAGAATGAAGGACAAATAACAACAACAAATTAACATTTCTACAAATGAGAATCCATTCTCAACTTGATTCCACTTTTAGATATAGCTAATTGTTATATTTTTCAAGATAAGACTAAGAAGTTGGATCTTTGCCACATCCAACCACTGCTCGAGTATCCCCTCCTATGACCAAACAAAACAAGCCTAAACAACTATCTTCTATGTTCTTTATGATATCTATCATATCTCCCCTAAGTCTGCTCTTCTCCTTGCAAAATAAACCTGAATTTCATATTACATCATACTCCTCTCTGGAAATACCATACCTTATAATACATACTCTTAATAAAAACAAGGTACCCAGAAGCAAGCACAATACTGAAAAAATGTTCTGATTAAGAAACTACAGGTTTATCATCTCTTTTATTAAGTACATTAAGAAGCTTATATAAATCTAATAATCAGGAACAAATTTCATATACATTTTAATTACTTTTTTTCTTGAGAGAAATGATTATTTCTCTTTCACATTGGAAGATCCAAGTTTTTTTTTTCCATCCTAATTCCTTGTCCGGTATCTCAAGGACAGGGATATAAAATATTAAAATTCTCCTCATTCAGGATATTGTTACTCCATTCAACTAGTTGAGGCTTCAGTGGGGGATACAGAATCTTTGTCTAGATTGCCCAAGTCTGGGGATGGATTGGGTTTTGGGACAGTCATTCTGTCCAAAAGTAACAAGATGTTATTCTTAGCCACTCATTTTAATATTCATTCTATTATTGTTAACCAATCAGAGTTGATTGCCACTTCAAGGACACCCCTCTTCCAATTCTGTCACCATGATTGTCTTTGGTCTAAGAGATAGCCAAATGACCTAACTTTTATTAAGAGGTATGCTGGCATTATTAATACAATGATTAAATTACCCAAATTAGTTCTCTCAAACCTTTTTAAATATCGCTCTATAAAATATAGAATTTCTGCTTCTTAATAATAATATTTAGCCTCAACCAAATGGTATGGAAGGTTATATAAATTAATGCTCCAAACTTTTTAGAAGTAGCTAAGTACTTTCATTAAAAGGTATAGTAAATATACAAAGATGAATCAGCAGTTTCTCTGATGATTTTTAAAACTTAAGATTCTAAATTATCATTTTAAAGTATAACAGTAAAACAATTTTCATAGTGAAAGTCAAAGTTTGTTAATACTTACTTCTAAATCTATATGAGATTTATAAGGTAAGTTTTTATACCAGATATCTGTATCATTTTCTTCCAAGAGAGGAACATTGATATTTTCATTTTTTATTTGGTAAATAATATGTTCAAATCCTGCAGTAGACTCCAAGGGTTCAATTCCATAACTGATATTTTCAAACTGGAGCAATCCCCTGAATATTCAAATAACAAAAGCAGAAAATGACCTAATGACAAATTATAATCAAATTTAAGTGCTTTTTAGTGCACACTTATTTTTAATACCACAAGTACTAATTATTTTCCTGTTGTTGTTCTCATTCCCAGATATTATTCCTATTTTAGCTGTAGAAAAGATTCCTCAACCCTGCTGCTTCTATATTTGTAGTAGTAATGGCTAACTACAGGTATGGCTTATTGGGAAGAGAACCTTTCCTTCCCAGTGTAGAAATTTTCTGAGTAATATGATTGTACCTTAACAAAAGCACTTTATAGATGTCTTCCAACAAGGTATGGAAATGATCCTCTGTTCTCAAAAGTCATTAATAGCAGAGCACAAGATCTGGCATGTTCTACTAAAGTAAACTAAATAAATATGTATACTGCATTGAGTTCCCAGTGACAGATGATCCAAGGGAACAATTAAAGCAGAAAGGACCAGTTAAACATGAGGACTGGGTACTAATGAATTCTTTGGCTTATTTGACCCACAAAATTTTATACATGTAAAAGGCCCTTTTTTTGTTTCCACAATGATGTTGGCAGAAAAGGGTAATAAAATCATTTAGCTTTTAGACCATCTACAAACAATATTTACAGATAATCTAGATATACCTCCATGAAATATTTTTCTAATTTCTTGTTACAGCATGAAGATTATCTGCTGTTCTAAAAAAGTACAAACTCTAGCATATGTAATCATAGATTACAAACTCTAGCATGTAAAGTAGCACAATGTCTAGAACACTGGGCCTGAGATCAGGAAGACCTAAGTTTAAACCTGGTCTCAGACTTATTAGTTTATGAACCAGGGCAAGTTACTTAACCTCTGCTGCTTCATTTACCTCAACTAAAATGGGAAAGAAAATTGTATCTACCTCCTAGGCTATTGTAAGGATCAAATAAGATAAAAACTGTAAAGGGTTTATAGCATGGTGCCTAAAACACTTAGGCACAATAATATACTTGATAAATGTTTTCCCCCTTATGAAGGTTAGAAAAGCTTTAAAAATTGTCATGGCAACAGAACATTATTAATGGACATCATGAAGATTATTGCCAGATTAATCTTATTTCCTTTTTTGGCAGTTTTACTAAAGTGATAAGTCAAGTGTGTATTGTCAATATAGTTTAACTAGATTTCAGCAAAGTATTTAATAAAATTCTCATACTATTCTTATGGACAAGATGGAGACAAAGATTAAAAATAATGCAAATAGGTAGATTCAGAACTAGTTGAATAATGTGCTCTAACATCTTAATGTGTCAATATCAGCTTAGAAAGTAGCCAGGAGTAGAATTATCAAGAGTTCTGGACATTATTTTTATTATTTAATATTGTCATCAAATATTTAGTTAAAGGCATATCTAATTGGCAGATAACACAAAACCTAAGATATTTAAGACACTGAATGAGACAGAAATCAAAAAGGTATTGGCATATTAAACTATTTTTGAGCTATATCTGGCAAAATGTGTTGCTCAGAATTTGGCTTATCCTTTTATCTCTTTTAAATTTATATTT